>NC_140242.1:10391417-10441417 GCF_949987555.1 Borostomias antarcticus
TCAACGTCCAGGACTGCGAGGTTTCGCCGGAGGCGCTGCGGTTCGTCCGGCGCCACTGCAGGCGCTGCGTCATCGAGCACACGAACCCCGCCTTCTTCTGAGGGAAGGGGGGGTGTTGGATTTGTCCTCTGACAAAGTGGATGTTGCAACATTCCTGCTCTGGGTGGCACACATGAGTGGAGCTGAGTTGGAAGGGTGTTTTTTTGGAAACTGGTGTGCAATATGTGCTTATTGTTTGTTCATTCTGTATTTGCATGGTTGTTGATAATGCTGTCCTTTGCGTACATTAACATGGGAATGTATTTAACATATTTATCTGTAAAAAGGATACAAATATTTCATTGTATCACTTCTTATTTCACATATCACAGTTTGGGATGTAATGTTATGCTAACAACATTGAGCACTGGTTACAGAAGACTAGTTAAAAACCTTTTTTTTCTCCCATCTTTGTGCTTCATCAACATTATGGACTTTCAGAACAGGTTACCATCAAATGTTGAACCATTGTATTTATTATAAGCAGCAAATCATTTCAAACTAAACCACTAAGAATGTAGCCAAAACAGCAACAAGCATACCTGGTGACACTAAACGGTATTATCTCCTCCAGTCTTACTAAGTGCTTTTCTTTGTGTGTTCATATGCACTTTAACAGATGCAAAAGACAATCACTTCCAATGGGCTCAAGGTGTTGTGTGTCTGACTGGTTTGTTCTTAGTACAGTATACAGACTCAGCGGTCGAACAAGCTTCTCCACCAAATAGAAAAGGGACAGAGTGGATGTTTTTTTATATATGACCAGGAAGACGTTGCTGCTACAGTTTACTCTAATAAATGCTTTTGTAATGAACTTAATCTACACCCTTTAAGATTCTTCCATCTGGCATCACGCCATAGTTCACCTCATGAAAAAACAAATATTCTCACTTGTATATCTTTCTTTGGACATTCATGAGCCCTGAAATTGCATTCATTAAAGAGATTGTTTCATGCTATCAGATTAAGTCAAGATCAGCCAGGTACCTGAAACCACATGTTCACCTGGGAGATGGGGGGCTACCATAAAAGGCATTCACTAGACCTACTGTATCTGGAAAAAACTAGGGGGCAGGAATGAAAACGAGAGCAGTAACACATGAGGACGGTACACAGTGTGGTCAAGGGTCAGTGTTTCATAAGCGCGTGTCCGTGTGTGTGTGTGTGCGTGTGTGTGTGTGTATGTGTGTTAGAGCGCCTCTGTAGCAGGCTTCCTGTTTATTCATTCCATTGGTTACGTAGAGAAAACCATGCATATGGTGATGAACGAGCGCCATCGTGACTTCAGTCACAGGTGAACATATTCAGCACAGTGGATAGGATAAGTAGGTCTGTTTTGTGCCTGAAGGGTTTAGGTGTTCTATTATGCTAATTTTCTTTTAAAAGTCTTTGGGGTCCCCAAAACATGTCTTTGAGTATTTTTGCTGAAAATACCACTCAGAATAAGCGTTCTAGCATGCCTCTATCACCCTCCATTGACCAGGGGATCAGATAGAGCGGATTGAGCGCTTTTTCATATGCAAATGAGCTCAGCTAAGAGCAAGTCGGCAGGCTAGAGAACGAGGGCTGTTGACAGCGTTATGTTACCTCAAATATAGCTTACTAGCCTGGACCATCCACACTCGATGCCACTGTGACAAATTTCATTGTCCTCACTCCCTTTCTAAACATGATAGCGTTAGTGCCCATTATTAGCTCCACGGTTGCATGCTGTTACCTCTAGCTTCAATCGCTAGCTAGACACCACCAGGCAATGACACCATTCAACTAAAACAATAAAAGCTAAATTCTTTAGGCCGAGGGGAATCCAATGATGTCCACTTCTTAACATTTGATCATTTTTAATGGCCACTCGATCAACTAGAAGTCTACCAATTTCATTCCACTAACGTTACTCTAATAATGATGAGACCAGCATCCGGGTTGAGGCAAAAGGGGAGTTTGTACGTGTTAGCTAGCTTGCGTTAGTACTATATGCAAACAAACACACGGCATAATTACTTACAGTTTCTGCATAATTTCCACGGACAGTTGGTATTGCTTGATCATTCAGAAAGAGTTTATCTGAAAATCCTGCATTGTAGGCCTCCTGACCCAGGTTGGAAAAGCAATCGGGCCAAAAAATGGCTAGCCCACACTGCCATGTGTTTTGCCAATTTCAGTGGGAATGTTGCCATCACAAAATAAAACTCGGCTCTGCTGACCTTTGGGTTTGGGAGATGATCTGTGCTGCTTAGTACATGCAAGAACAAAGCATTTTCCATGCAAAGACATGCTAGCTAGCGGGGACCCTGAACATGACGTAGATTGACACAGGAGATTTGAATGGCTTGCAGGGACTGGCTTTTCTAATGTTTTCATTTTGGCTGACCACAGCAAAATGACCGGGTTGTTTCACTTCATACTGTGTGTGTTAGTCGGCCCATCAGAGATTCACATGTACATGCAAAAACAATGAAAAAGTTAATTTTGCAAACGTGGACCCCTTTAAGAGAGTTTGCCTGCGGGTTGTTGTTGCTGTTGTTGTTTCTAGCTGTATTTGTTTGTGTGGAAGACCCCAAAATGACACAGGTTCTGTTGAACATCTGTCTGGTCATAGGCCATAAGAACTTCACTGGACCACGCAGGCAAGTGTCGAATAATTACTTCAATAGTTAACCTAAGAGCAACCAAATACAGATGTATTTGAAATTGCATCGATTGTGATTTTGTTTCACAGAGCATGTGGGTCCTGTGGTGAGTCTGAAAAGTGGCAGAGTCCGTTGTCAGGACAGGACGGTGAGGGGCTCGGGGGGGTGGTGGTGGTGGTGGAGTACCTGGGCATCCCGTTTGCCCGGCCTCCCCTGGGGGCCCTGCGTCTGTCCGCCCCCCAGCCAGCTCAGTCCTGGGACGGGGAGAGAGACGGCACTGTCCTGCCTCCTCTGGGAGTCTCCTCCATACGAAGACTGACCTCTATCACCTCCACATTCCTGGAGAGCCACCGGGTGCGAAGGCTTCTGTTCCTGCTGCCCCACTTTAATCACAGATGTTTCACATATTCAGTCCGTAGTCGTCTTCGGTCTAGATCACAGCAGGTGGTAGCTAGGGGGTGGGTCAAATTAATCGATTAATCGTTTAAATTAGTCGATTTTTAAATTGTGTTTTTGACTCAAACAAACGTCTTTTTATAAAATATTGAAAATGAACCGAACTAACGTCACGCATTTTGAGTTCTGTAGCACTATATTGATTGTAATGGAGGCTAAATCGTCTACAGTGTCAAAATCAATGGAATTGTGGTCTTTACTTTTTAAAAATTCAATTATACAACGGTTAGTTCTTGTTCTTGATTCTGATTGACTGGAAGCCGTGTTGAAATACTTTGTAACACACACCCGGGACCGCATATCATTCCATTTTCAGTATTAAAGCCTCCCATTTGATCCATTGCATTGTAGGCCTATCATTGTGTTTTTTCAAAACAACTGAACATTCCATCCAATGCATCTGTTGCTTGGCAACCCTTTTATTAGAGGAACTATTTTGCTTGGCGGAATTGAGGGAATGATGCTTCGTTTTGAATAAATGTTCATATTTAGGTGGGCTAGCTTGCAGAAGCTAGCCCAACTTGTGATATTCCCCCTATTTCTTTCTTTCTTATTATTCTCCCCAGTTTTTGTCTCCTTAACTACTTCTTCATACTTTGTGCTAGAAACTTCATTCAAACTTTAAAATGTTCATCGTCTTTAGCTCTTTAACGGATCCATTCAGATTTTTGATATTTTTGATAGTTTTTTTTAGAAATTTAACTTTTAAAACTATTTTTTGGGGTTTTAAGCACTCCGCTTCACGTCATGCCTAACAACGCCCCCTAGCTGTTATAAAATCACTATAACACACGGCCTCTCGTGGTTTATTGCTTAAATAAACACATCTTTTAAAATGTTGGAATCACATCTTTATGAATGTCGGCAAAAAAAAGATTACTAGATTAATCGCTTATATCACCCACAATTTCTGTATATAACAACCATGAAAAATGTGAGTTGTGCCCATCCCTAGTGGTAGCATTGGTCTGAAACAAAAAGCTTGCACAACTAATAACTCTAGATCTAGACCCCACTGCACATCAGTCGTGGGACATCTCATACATGACACTGACTGGAGTTGCTACTGTACTGCATATGCTGTGCGTGGCAGATGTCTTCAGGACCGGGCTTCTATGGAGGGGTATCGGAGGGCCTTTCCTATGGACTACCCCGTCCCCGAGGTGTCAGAGGACTGTCTCTACCTCAATGTTTACTCTTGGACCCCAGCTGAGGACAAACTACCGGTTAGTGGACTGCACACGCCTCAGATATACACACACACAAACACAGGCATGCACGCACACACACGCACAGGCACACACACACACACTGAATCACTCCACACACAAAAACACACAAATCTCTCTCTCTCTCTCTCTCACACACACATACACACACACACATAAACATGTACACACGCATTAACACACACTGAACCATGCCTGGGCCACACACACACACAAACATACTCACTCTCTCTCTCTCTCTCTCTCACACACACACACACACACACACACACACACACACACACACAAACAAATAAACACGTACACATGCATTCACACACACTGAACCACGACTGGGCCACACACACACACAAACACACTCACTATCTCTCTCTCTCTCACACACACACACACACATGAACACGTACACACACATTTACACACACTGAACCACGCTTTGGCCACACACACACACACACACACACACACACACACACACACACACACACACACACACACACACACACAAACAAACACACTCACTCTCTCTCACACACACAAATATGCTGTGTTACCCATCGTGTATGGTGTGGATTCATGGAGGGGGTCTAGCAGCCTGCGGGACCTTCCTGTACGATGGATCAGCCCTGACGGCCTATCAGAACGTAGTCTTGGTCATCATACAGTATTGCCTCGGTATTCTCAGGCTGTTAACGTATGGAACAACGGCTTACATTTTTCAGACAATCTTTCAGTTGTCAATTGTTGCACATAGTTCTGCACGTAGTGTCCATTTGATCTGAATGGACGGAACCAAGGTCACAACAGAACCACTACTTGTACAGTACCAGTGCTGGATATGTGCGTGCGTGCGTACATGTGTATTTCCAGTACTAGTGACTGTGACGGCCCCGCCTACTCCATTTGCCTGTCTGGGTGTGTCGTGTGTGTGTGTGTTCACTGTCTGTTCAGTGTGTCTGTCCTAGCAGGTTCCTGAGGTGGGCGTGGCCGTCATCAGCAGCTACCCTGGCACACCTGGGCCCGGTGTGTCAGGGCTCTACCAGAAGAGCTGGGAGCTCAGTTGCTGCCTCTCTTCCTCCCGGGGACACCGATTGCTTTGTCTTGCTTTATAGTTTGAACCTGGTTTTGCACTATTCAACACTGCACCCATACACCCTTCACTCACTCATGCACTCACTTACACCACTGATGACTGGACAACATCCAGGCTTTCAGTGGTGACCCAGACTCGGTCACCGTCTCTGGACAGCGTCTCCATGCTGGTAGGTATGATGACCAGAGATTTTATATCTGTCTGACCTTCTCCATGCACATGCTCCCAGCAGGTCACTGAGGTCTGCTGTTGATTGTCCCTCAGACCAGGCTCAAGACCAGAGGTGCCAGAGCCTTTGAGTCTGTGGTACCTAGACTGTGGCTCTTCAGGACTTTGTTGAATCAGTTTGACTGTATGTCTATGACTGTTGTCCTGTTTTCTAAGTTTTAACTTTATTGATTCTTTGTATGCATTGCAACCTGTGTGAAGCACTTTGTGAGTCATCTCTGTGAGAAGTACTATATAAATAAGTACTTACTTACCAGAGACTTTACATACAAAGACCACAGCAACGTGATAAGGAGCAGGTAGCTGTTTATATATGAAGTAACCCAAGGGTCTAAAATATTTAGTATCTTGTGTAATATCCCTAAATCCCTTTTTTGTAATGCGACGCGATGACTATCATGTCTGCCGGTGGACAGGTGTTGTCCCCGCTGTCGGAGGGGCTGTTCCCCCAAGCCATCGCCATGAGTGGAGTGGCACCTCTGCAGGCCCACTACACCAGCAACCCACTGGCCAGGGCCTAGGTAGGAACTATGCACCTGGCTCTGCCCATGTATACCCCCGACCCCCCCCTCAAACCCTGCCTCCACCAGCCCTCTACCCCTCTACTGTCTCTACCTCGATGTTTACTCTCCCTCTTGGACCCCAGCTGAGGACAAACTATCGGTTAGTGGACCCCCCCCTCAAACCTGGCCTCCACCAGCCCTCTACCGCAACCTGTTACACTACCCCCCCTCACACCCCACCTTCGTTCAGATGATAGCCAATCTGACAGGGTGCAACGACAGCTCGACCGAGAGGCTTGTCCGTGCGGTTCCTGAAGGTGCCTGCACTGATAGGGTTGACCAATCACGGGTTTGGATGGATCTGGCCTAAGATTTTGTAAGTTGATAAGTCCCTGTGTCTTACAGTTGATCTCGTCAACATCTCTTGTAATCATCTTCGAATTAAACATTCACTGCTTTTTTGGGGGAGTTATAGTTCTTTGCGCCTCCTGGTTGGGTTGAAGGCAAGGCAAGTTTATTTGTATAGCACATTTCAGAAACAAGGCAATTCAAAGTGCTTTACATAAGACATTAAAAGCACCAAGACAAAGTGCAACACATAAAAGGTCAGATAAAACGAAATGCAAAAAAGGACATTTAAAACAAAATGCAGGAAAAGTAAGTGAAAGTGAAGGCATGAAGAAACACTCGGTATTGTCTGTGTTGGACATGTTTTTCCCTGGTTATATAAGTTGAATTCATCCTCTACCTCAGCTCATTACTTCTGTACTGTATGGTTGCAGGATACCAGGATAACCATATCTGAATAAAACACAATATTTGTCACGTCAAGGCATTTCATTCCTGTCATTGTGGCAGTAGGACAAGGACAGGTGTCCTCACTCCTGTGTCTTCTCCGTATCCAAGGCCACTGGTGGGAATGAGCTTATGGCAGACAACATTCTGAGACAACATTCTGAGATGCCTGAAGACGTACGGAATCTTTCACAGAAACACTAGGGGACATGGTCCTGGTCCTGCCTGTCCTCAAAGTGGAAACACTAGGGGACATGGTCCTGGTTCTGCCTGTCCTCAAAGTGGAAACACTAGGGGACATGGTCCTGGTTCTGCCTGTCCTCAAAGTGGAAACACTAGGGGACATGGTCCTGGTTCTGCCTGTCCTCAAAGTGGCCAGTTACCACAGAGGTCAGTCTGAGATTGGTACATGATAACAACACATCAGTCATTTTTTGTAAATCATAGAGACATGCAGTAATACCCCTCCTCTCTCTCTCTCTCTGTCCCTCTCTCTCAATAACAAACATGAATGTTCCTGTGTACGTGTACGAGTTCCAGCATTCTGCATTGATGTACAGAGACTCCAGGCCTAGCTTTGTCAAGGCTGACCACTTTGATGGTGCTGTGTTTGTCCCCGGGGCTTTCTTCTGGAATGGACACGCTAAGGTGACAGGTAACCTCACAGCACATACAGTACATACATCCTCAATCACACCTGTAATATTCAATACCACTAAAAATGGTAAATGGACTGCACTTATATAGTACTTTTATCCAAACAGCTTTACAATGAAGGCCTCTCATTCACCCATTCATTCACACACCAGTGGTGACAGCAATGCAAGGTGCTAGCCTGCTCATTGGGAGCAATTTGGGGCTCAGTGTCTTGCCCAAGGACACTTCGACATGCGGACAGGAGGAGCCGGGATTCGAACCGTCGACCCTACGATCACTGGATGACCCACTCTACCTCCTGAGCTACAGCCATCACTGTAACTATCAACACTCCATCGATTTAAGTTGATAGATTAATGCATCTTCTTCGGGGCCTGTCAGTGAGGAGGAGGAGGATAGCCATGGCGTATGTGGCCAATCTTTATTGCCTTATTTCCCTATCACAGGTGATAAAAGTGTGACAGGATATTTCCTGGTGTGTCTCTCAGGTCTCCCAATAGGCCTAGGTTGGTGATCGGCCACAGATTGAAGCACAACAGAGCCCACTTCCTGGATGTGGTCCTGCCCCAGAAATTCTCCACGCACCGGGCAGCCAACGAGGAGCTCTGACACGCTTGAGTGTCACCAGCTCACCAAACGGACCATTGTCCCAAATGTGTCTTGTATTTTGTATATCTTAGCAATATTTGATTTTGAAGACAAACCCAGTGCATTTCTGTCAGTGAATGAGTTCATGATTAAACACAAAACATTTCAGAACCCCAGACAAAAAAAAACGAATTTGTTGATGATGTAGATAATTTAATGTTTTGATGAAGGAAGGCTCAATTTTAGCGTGCGATCACATTCCTGTTCCAGACTTCAGGAGGGAGGTTTGTTTTTCTGAAGATGGTGATGGCGTTGGTCGTGGGGGCGGGGCCGAACATCGGGCTGGGAGCAGGCCTGGGGGTCTTCCGCCTGCGCAGGGGAACGTGCCCGATGGGTGCAGACACACGCAGCCGCAGGACGAGGCAATGTCGGAGTCCATGTTACCTGGAATCAGAAACAGACGGTTTATGTAAAGATGAAGATGAACAAAGGAAAGTATGAAGTGTGACGATGCGTCGCTCGACAGTATTGCTTCCACCCTGGTCTCGTACAGCCAGGACGATCTCCACGCTTGGTTTACGCTGTGCCAGCGCTGGAGGAAGGTCTGTCTGGACTCATTACCCTTCGGAGATAAGGGGGAATAATGCTGCTTTCCTTTCAACCAATCACAATCTGCAGCAGGGCGGTTGCTAGGTTCTTGTTGTTTCACGTAGTCTGGATTGTCCGACCACATAAATCGGCTGTAATAAACGAATGACGAAGTTTATCCCCAAACCCTACATCAGTTGAGTCAGACTGCTTCCACCCTCACTTGTCCACGCTGGGTTCGATCTCGGGACTCGGATCCTCTGACTTGCCAAAGCACAACCACTTCTCATAAACACCGCTTTAGCCAGCTAGGCCGCCGAAAAGCAAGCAATTTGATGGCGGGAAGTATTTATGCTGAGGGGTGGGTTTAACCAATTCAACTCAGTTACAAAAAGGAGCACGGGTCTGAGTGACTAGCACTCACACATACCTGGGATTTGAGGGCGTTCAGCTCCGTGTAGACCTTCCTGAATCTCTCCTCCAAGGCCGTGTGTTTCTCCTTCAGCTTCTCCCTGTCCTTCCGCTCCTTCAGGAAGTCCTCTTTGTAGACCTGGGCCTGGTTGTGGGGAAAAAGCAAACAAAGAGATGCATCAAGACCCCAGGGGCTTCGAAGGAAATGCTTGGTAGGATTGTAGGCCTGTAACTCACATATACAGCAAGGAGTGATGAGAGGACATTGTGGATAGACACTACTACTCTAGTCTACAGTACCTGATGTCTCCACAGCTCCTCTTGTGTCCCACTGGAGACCTCAGGCTCCGCAAGCGCAGGGGTCTGCAGCGCCTCCGTCAGGGCCTTTCAGGGAACAACAACAGAATTTGTCTTCTTGTGGCCTTTGTCATAGCACTTTTTTTTTCACGGGGAGGGCGGGGGAGCGTAATAAATTCACTATTAACTGGTTTCCTTTCTTTTGTTTGGCGTATGAGTGGTGGGTGTGCTTTTTCCTTTGTTTATGAGTGAGCATACAAGGAGTTTCCTGTTTTCCCAGCTAGGATGAATCACCTCGTTGAGCCGCTGGATCTCGCCTTGCTGCTGCTGCCCTCTCCAGGTCAGAGTGGTGTTCTGCGCCCTCAGGCGCTCTGCTTCTCTCTTTTCCCTCAGCAGCTCAGCACCGATGTCACAGTTTCCCCTCTACGACCACAATCAACAGGGAAACCAGTATGTGAAGATCATGTTTCAGTCAATTATAGACACCTGGCTAGTCATAGAAAACCCAGTGATGCTTTCGGTATTGGTATTGAGGCCTGAGAAACAGCTGTTTTTACCTGAGTATGTTCTGGGTTGTTTTTGCTCTGAGGTAAATCTGTCTCTATCTCTCTTTGTTTTTCTTCCTCTTCTTCTTCTTCGAACCCCTCCTCCTCCCCATTGGACATCAGCAACTTCTTCTGTTTTCTGACCTGGACATACAGAAATCAACATTACACTACAGCGAGCCATACATTAGGCTCATACACAGATACATTCATACTTCAGTTGATGTATTACTTCTTTGTATTAATACATGTATTAAACATATTACACACAAATCAGTACTGTAATAATACAAACATGTACTAAACTTATTACACACAAATCAGTAGGCCTACTGTAATAATACGTACATGTAATAAACATATTACATACAAATCAGTACTGTAATAATACATGTAATAAACATATTACACAAAAATCAGTACTGTAATAATACGTATATGTTATAAACATATTACACACAAATAAGTACTGTAATAATATGTACAACATATTACACAAAAATTAGTACTATTGTAATATGTACATGTAATAAACATATTACGGACAAATCATTTCAAGTAGGCAACATCAAGAGTTTCTCACCTTGTCTTTGTAAAACGTGGTCATGGTTTCGTACTGCTCCGCCCACTTCTTGTTGATGTAGAGGAGCTGAGTAATTAAGAAATGTGTCAGTCCCTGTGTGTGTATATGTGTATGTGTGTGTGTATATATGTGTGTGTGTGTGTCTGTGTCTGTGTGTGTGTGTGCGCATGTGTGTGTGCGTGCGTGCGTGTTTGTCTTTGTGTGTGTGTGCGTGTGTGTGTGAGCGTCTGTGTGTGTGTCTTTGCGTGTGTGTGTGTGAGCATGTGTGTGTGTGTGTGTGTGTGTGTGCGCGTGTGCGCGTGTGTGTCTGTGTGTGTGTGCGCGTACGCATGCACTTGTGGATGTGAGAACAGACTCACCTCTTGTCTCTGCTTCTCTAAGGTTTGTAGATCCTCCGCTTTGCCGTCTCCAGCAGCAGCCAGTCTAGACTAAAGACACGCAAAGACCGGTTAACCTGGATGCTTACGCAAAGTCTATCTACTACAGTACAAGAATAATCAGAGAGGTCACAGGAAGGTCACAGGAAGGAAACAGTGTGTGTATACATGATGTCTACTGCTTCCTCCCCTTGAGAAATAACAGAAGTTTTTCAGTAACACACAACATAATTTCCTGAACAGGAAGAAGGTCAGGGAATTCTTCATGGGGTCCTAAACAGCTCTAATAGCATTGTAGGTATGCTGGATTGCTAAGACTGGAAAATACATTGAACATGAATGATAGACTTTGATATTTCCCTCATGTACCTGTGTCTCTTTGAAATGTCTCTCAGCACGGTCAGGTGCATTCTGGGTGAGAAGGTATGATTGGACACGCTCTCTAAGTGAATGGTCAAGCTCAACACTCACACACCTGTGAACAAATTCATTGAAGAGTGTAAATACATGTACAAATACATGTAATTCAACAAATACTTTTTTTAATGACTAAATGTAGGCCCATCAGCATTTCACATTTCAGAACTGGTCCATAGGCTATGGCTAACAAGGATATTTATAGCAAATTAAAATAAACACAAGACATTGCCTAAAAAATAAAATAATTAGCCTATAAATAATCATAAATGATCTCAGAGGTCTAACCTTTCTGGACTGAGCAGTATGTCCTGGTGTGGAGCTCTGTGGACCTGTGATCCGTCGTTATTCTCTGTGCCCCCCAGACCCTTGCGAGGTCTGCCGGGCCTCGGTCTCTCTGCCTGTGGTCTGTCCATCCTTGTGTTGGGACTAAAGCGAACTCGTAAATGTGGCCTATGAACCGTTTGCTTCACTAAAGAAAAATCACACAAAAATCACAGTAAGTTTCATAGGGTATTTACTCAGAGAATAACGTGTTTAACTCACTAAGTATTTTAAATAGACTAGGCTATGCAGCATCGCACGATGAGTATATAGTCCAGTGTAAAAAAGATTGTAAGAAAATGACTCGTGGGCCCGTTAAATAGGGCTCCGCTGAGAATCCCTCGTGACGTAAACCGCTCACCTCCTTCAACTAAATAACCGCCCACGCGTCTCTTCACTTGCCAGGATTCCCTCGAGCGCTCGTCACGGAGAAATGCGGGGCGCGCGCCCTATTCACCAGAGCCAATACGAAAGCGCAACCAGTCGCTCACACCTCGACCGTTCAATGCCGGTAAATTAAAGAGCACAGATGACGCCCGTAAAATAGTGTGTTGGTATAATCTGCTTGCTCGGTGTAGGCCTACATTTATGTAATGACATTAACACGTTGGTTAAGACACCTAGGCTATGTCTTGCGAGACAGAGGAAATCCCGAGTATGCGCAAATGTCCTAAATGAAAGGCAATTATAACTGGAAGATTTTGCGCAGTCGAATAGAGCACATTAGGCCAACCCATCAAAATACCTAGCTCGTCCCTTTACTGTGGGGAAATCACACATGTCATATTGTATCACGTACACTGCATCTCTTTCCTTCTCTGTCTTTTCTCAGACTAGTTGACTCAAAGTCTCGTTTCAGGAAAGAACGAAAGGGAAACCACCCTATCACGGTGCCTGGCAATCTTTCGACCTGTGACTCAGAAAAGGCACATTGACACAGATCTGATCAATTATGTGCAGTGGTTTATGTCCTTTGTTTTGTGCTCAGTGTTTTGTGTTAACATCAACCTGCCGAGGGACTACAGATGGAAATTAGCATCTTGCTATAATCTGTCGTATTTACGATCACACTTGTGTTTTTGGCCATTAATATGCACTGTCCCTATTTTTTTTTTTAAAGAAAAAAAAAGTATATACCCCCTCCACCACACCCCTGATAGTACATCGTCATCATGGCGATAATTATGTTTAAACGACATGATAGTAAGCTATTGGTCAGTGATAGGCTACAGCTGATCTTGTAAGGCTGTGTAGCCTATAGTGTACAGTAGCCTATAGCACACACTACAGGTAGATAGATTAAAATAGATGACTAAAGCTAGTGAACATTTCCCAGCATCAGCTGTCTCACCGTCAGCGTGTTTACTGTATATTCATGACACAGCTGAACTCATTAGAATGGAAAGCAGTGGGAGATACTGTGTTCTCTCTCGTTTCCTTCCTGTGTGTAAGGTTAAATAGAACCTCACATTTAAAACCTTATGCAGTTCCACACTGCACTGAAGGTCCCACGGTACAGCAGCAACATGACACCGGCACTGACGTTTAGGTTGCTGTGTGCTGACTGATGTTGTAATGTTGGGATAGTTACTGACAAAATGTTATAACTTCCTCAAAACTATGAACCCCTCCCTTTGTTGGTCAGTGTTACAGGAAAGGACACGCATATTATAGAAAGTACATTTAGCCTACCACATTGCACACGGAGGCCTTCTGGTGCTGACATGTTTTATTTTAAATTCAAAGTACTTTGTTTAAAAAATTGTATATTTTAATTTCTAAAAAGACTGATCACACGTTACATTTCACCACATATCTCTCCCCAGATTAGTTATTGGGTGATTGAAACACATGAATTCACAGTGTAAAACATGAGGTAAAAAAGACTCCTGATTGCTCCCTCACTACATACAAATCTTAAGCATTATTGGCTAATTTCACAATAAAAAGAGACATGAAAAGGTCAGTAGGTGAAGCTAGGTCCACAGGCATTAGATACAAGGCAAGCCATGAATTGTAAAATATCAATTTAAAAGATTTCAACTTTTCAACAAGGAATCGTCATTTGTCATTGGTATCAAAAGAAAACTATAGGCCTATTACTACAATGTAGACACTCGTGTAAAATCTCACATTCCACATAGTCATTCTCCACCCATCTAGAATGTAGGCATATTTACTGTATACCCCTTAAAGGAGTAGTAAAGGGAAAATACATGTTAAGCCCTGTTTTAAGGTTACTTATGATCATATACAATGGTTCAGATCAAAACCTTGACAAAACTAGCACCTTTGAGAAAGTCTGATAATTGCTCTACCACCGTTTTGGTCATACAATGGATGTGGGTGGGCACCTTGAAAAATCATTAAAAAAACATGTTAAAGGAGAATGCTCGTTTTTGACAACCTGGACCTTATTTACAGCATATTATAAGACGTTTGACTCGCCGAGATAACTTTGGTGTAATTTGGAGGCCTGTAGAAGAAATTTAAAATCCAGCACGAGCCAAGTATATCCATGTAATGGCGGCGGACGGGGCACTGAGAATGCAGCTTCTAAAAAATATATTTTCTGCCGCAAAACAGTTGTTTTCATCAATCTGTCTTTATGAATCGCTAGTTGTGCTTACATAGAGCGAGGGCTTGTTGTGGTTTTTCACATGCCTCTGTAATATGATCTTTAGAAACGTCTTTAGAAACGAAATAGCTTCCCCACTTGCTCCAGCACACATGCGCATAGCGGATATACTTGGCTCGCGCTGGATTTTAAATATCTTCTACAGGCCTCCGAATTACACCAAAGTTATCCCGGTGAGTGAAACGTCTATTTAGTTCTATTTACGAACTATTTAGTCGCAGCACATATGTGTGTAAACTTCCGCAAACTAGGTAGCCTAGCAACATAAACAATAACAATAGCTACCGTAAGTAGTTCCGCTTCCTGAATCCAGCCCCCCAGGATTCTAAATCTAGAGTGAAGCCCTATTGAACCGCGCCATCTTTGAAAAAAAGGCTTCACTGATACCTTTGACATGCGCAGTCAAAGGTATCAATGACGCGTTCTTGTAGTCCACAAACAGATTGCTCTCCCCCTCTGAGTGAGCGAAGAAAAGCGGCTTGCTGATTAATCTACTTTCGTCAAATATATCCGTTGGAAAATATATTTTTTTATCCAGGCATCTTAGTTTTAACAGTATAATTGTGACTGAACATGTTTTGTTTGCTAATAGGTGGTATTCATTCTGTTTCAAGCTCGGCGGGTTAGCCGCAAACTTCATGCCGCAATGAGAGATCTCGTCTCTGGGTGGACAGCTGTTCAATTCGCCTGGGACCAGGTCCCCTGGAGCTATTTCGCCTGGCTGCACATCGCGTTGTTGTGAACAGAATGAATACCACCTACTAGCAAACAAAACATGTTCAGTCACAATTATACTGTTAAAACTAAGATGCCTGGATAAAAAAATATGTTTTCCGACGGATATATTTGACGAAAGTCAAAGGGGCAGTGGCTAGTTCCAGTGCGAACTAGAATGGAGAAGTAAGACGCCTCCTTCCCTCCACTAGTCTGGGGGTCCACCTTGGGCAAGTGGTAGTACCCCCTAGCCCCCCTACCTGGGGTTACAGGTATAAACCCCGATGGACAAAGACCTAAGAGGAAGAGAGACCCGGCCCGGAGGAAGCCCGGCGAGCGCCTGGTGGCCGGGCTTACCACAGAGCCTCGGCCGGGCCCAGCCCGAAAGAGCTACGTGGAAACACCATTTCCTCTGTCCCGTGGACCCACCACCCGCAGGAGGAACTGTCGGGGTCGGGTGCGCTGCTAACTACAGTAGGTGGCAGTGAAAGCAGTGGGCACCGACGGACCGGACCCGAGCGGCAGAGGCTGGCTCTGGGGACATGGAATGTGACCTCGCTGGGGGGGAAGGAGCCGGAGCTTGTGAGGGAGGTGGAGCAATACCAATTACACCTGGTGGGGCTAACCTCCACGCACAGCACTGGCACCGGAACCAAACTCCTGGATAGGGGTTGGACCCTGTTCTTCTCCGGAGTTGCTCACGGTATGAGGCGTAAGGCAGGTGTGGCTATACTTGCTAGCCCCCAGCTGAGCGCCTCTGTGCTGGAGTTCACCCCGGTGGACGAGAGGGTTGCCTCCCTGTGCCTTAGGACTGTGGGGAGGGGGACTCTGACTGTGGTTTGTGCTTATGCACCGAACAGCAGTTCAGAGTACTCAGCCTTCCTGCAGACCCTGAGTGGAGTCCTATTTGGGGCTCCTGCAGGGGACTCCACTGTCCTATTGGGGGATTTCAATGCATACATGGGCAATGATAGAGAAACATGGAGGGGCGTGATTGGGAGGCATGGCCACCACGATCTGAACCCGAGTGGTGTTTTGTTGTTGGACTTCTGTGCTAGTCACAGTTTGTCCATAACAAACACCATGTTCGAACACAAGGATGCCCACAACATCTACACCTGGCATCAGAACACCTTAGGCCGAAGATCGATGATAGATTTTGTTATCGTATCAGCCGATCTGAGGCCATGTGTTTTGGACACTCGGGTAAAGAGAGGGGCAGAGCTGTCCACTGATCACCATCTGGTGGTGAGCTGGTTTCGATGGCGGGGGAAACCTCTGGACAGACCTGGAAAACCCAAGCGTGTAGTGAGGGTGAACTGGGAACGTCTGGAGGAAGAGCCTGTCTGGAGAGATTTCAATTGCCACCTCCGGCGGAGCTTTTCTGGCATCCCTGTGGAGGTTGGGGACATCGAGCATGAGTGGTCGGTGTTCAAAGCCTCCATTGCTGAAGCTGTGGCTGGGAGCTGCGGCCTGAGGGCCATAGGTACCTCAAGGGGCGGTAACCCTAGGACACCGTGGTGGACAGCGGCGGTCAGGGAAGCCGTCCGACTGAAAAAGGAGGCCTTCCAGGATATGTTAACCCGGGGGACTCCAGAAGCAGTTTCAGGGTATGGGCTGGCCCGGAGGGCTGCGGCTTCGGCCGTGACCAAGGCAAAGCAGCGGGTGTGGGAGGAGTTTGGAGAAACCATGGAGAAGGACTTTCGGTCGGCACGAAAGTGTTTCTGGAAGACCATCAGACACCTCGGGAAGGGAAAGCGGGGAACCATCCAAGCTGTATACAGCAAGGAAGGGACACTGCTGACCTCAACTGAAGAGGTTGTTGAGCGTTGGAAGGAGCACTTTGAGGAACTCCTGAACCCGACTAATCCACCCTCTACAATCGAGGCAGAGCTGGAAGATGATGGGGGGTCATCGTCAATTTCCCTGGAGGAGGTCACTGAGGTAGTCAAACAACTCCACAGTGGCAAAGCCCCAGGGACTGATGAGATCCATCCAGAAATGCTGAAGGCGCTGGGTGTTGAGGGGCTGTTTTGGTTGACACGCCTCTTTAACATTGCGTGGAAGTCCAGGTCAGTGCCAAAGGAGTGGCAGACTGGGGTGGTGGTCCCAATATTTAAAAAAGGGGACCAGAGGGTGTGTGCCAATTATAGAGGCATCACATTACTCAGCCTCCAAGGGAAAGTGTACTCCAAGGTGCTGGAAAGGAGGGTCCGGCCGATAGTCGAATCTCAGATCGAAGAGGAACAATGCGGATTTCGTCCTGGTCGTGGAACCACCGACCAGCTCTTCACTCTCGCAAGGATCTTGGAGGGGGCTTGGGAGTTTGCCCAACCTGTCTACATGTGTTTTGTGGACTTGGAGAAGGCTTACGACCAGGTCCCTCGAGAGGTCTTGTGGAGGGTTATACAGGAGTATGGGGTGAGGGGATCCCTACTTAGGGCCATCCAATCCCTGTACACCCAGAGCGAGAGCTGTGTCCGTGTCCTCTGCAGTAAGTCGTCTTCCTTTCCGGTGGGGCTTGGCCTCCGTCAGGGCTGCACTTTGTCACCAATCCTGTTTGTGATTTTCATGGACAGGATATCGAGGCATAGCCGCGAGGAGGTGGGGTTGCAGTTCGGTGAGCTGGGGAACACGTCGCTGCTATTTGCAGATGATGTGGTGCTGATGGCATCATCTGCTTGCGACCTCCAGCACTCTCTGGATAGGTTCGCAACTGAGTGTGAAGCGGCTGGGATGAGAATCAGCACTTCTAAATATGAGGCCATGGTTCTCAGCAGGAAACCAGTGGTCTGTCCGCTCCGAGTAGGAAATGAGTCCTTACCCCAAGTGAAGGAGTTCAAGTATCTGGGGGTCTTGTTCACGAGTGAGGGAACCATGGAGAGGAAGCTTGGCCGGAGAATCGGAGCAGCTGGTGCGGTTCTGCAGTCGCTTTACCGTACTGTTGTGACGAAAAGAGAGCTGAGCCAAAAGGCAAAGCTCTCGATCTACCGGTCTATCTTCGTCCCCACCCTCACCTATGGTCATGAAGGATGGGTCATGACCGAAAGAACGAGATCACGGATACAAGCGGCCGAAATGAGTTTTCTCCGGAGGGTGGCTGGGGTCTCCCTGAGAGATCGGGTGAGAAGTTCAGTCATCCGGGAGAGACTCGGAGTAGAGCCGCTGCTCCTTTGCGTCGAAAGGAGCCAGTTGAGGTGGTTCGGGCATCTAGTGAGGATGCCTCCTGGGCGCCTCCCTAAGGAGGTGTTCCAGGCGTGTCCAGCTGGGAGGAGGCCGCGGGGTAGACCCAGGACTAGGTGGCGGGATTACATCTCCGCACTGGCCTGGGAGCGGCTAAAGATTCCCCAGGCAGAGCTGGTTGATGCTGCCAGAGAAAGGGATGTCTGGGGCCTCCTGCTGGAACTGCTGCCTCCGCGACCCAACCCCGGATAAGCGAATGAAGATGGATGGATATTTGACGAAAGTAGATTAATAAGCAAGCCGCTTTCCATCGCTAACTCAGAGCGGGGAGAGCCATGAACGCAATCTGTTCGTGAACTACAAGAACGCGTCATTGATACCTTTGACTGCGCATGTCAAAGGTATCAGTGATGCGTTTTTTTTCAAAGATGGCGCGGTTCAATAGGGCTTCACTCTCTCGAGCAGTCAGTGAATGGAGTGACCCTATCCAGTTCTATTAATACATCCATGCCTGAATCCCCTCTGCGGATTGATCTACACATCTACAACGGTCGCTTCAATACAAGTCAATGGATTTCATAAAATGATCAATAAAACCCTACAGGATTTATACTTTGCGGCGAATCTCGGTGAGCTTCTTGTCTTTGAAATCGAGAGTTTAACATGTTTTTGAATGATTTTTCAAGGTGCCCACCCACATCCATTGTATGGCCTAAACGGTGGTAGAGCAATTATCAGACTTTCTCAAAAGTGCTAGTTTTGTCAACGTTTTGATCATCTGAACCATTGTATATGATCATAAGTAACCTTAAAACAGGGCTAAACATGCATTTTCCCTTTACTACTTCTTTAATAAGTCTGTAACATAACAAAACGTGGAAAAAGTGAAGGGGTGTGAGTGAGTACTTTCCGGATGCAGGCCTTGGCGCACATTTTGCAATCTCAGCAGCAGACCATGCTGATTAACAGTGGCTGTCTTACTTATCACATATAAGGGACTGGACAGAAAGTCCTCAGTGACTCCACCCAACTCACTCCGGATTGGACCGCGCTACCAACAGGCACCACAGGGTGTGTCTGGATTGGCGATGCAGGCCTCGACCTCAGACCTGAAGAGAGGAGTGATGAGACTAGACTATGAAAACAAACACACGCACACACAAACACACACAAACTTACTCCCACACACACACACAAACCTACACACACATACACGCACACCTAAACAAACACACACACTCACGCACACACACAAGCTTACATAGGAACTTCCTTGCAAATATACTTCAGTTTGGGATCCAGCTCCTTCTGGAGCTCTGCTAAGGAGGGGTTTTTGCAGGTTGTCCTATAACACAGACATGAGGAAATAGATAAGCAATAAGCAATATTTGATGGTCAAGAAAGCAGCAGTAAAAAAGCAACAACAAAAAAGTACATATACAAGAGCAACTCTTACAGTTGCCCTGGTATACTAGACATTCATTTCTATCAGTGTAATGCACCACTGGCAGAAGCAACATTCTAGTATGGAAACTACCTGGCAATAAACAAATTCTAATTATGGCTCACCTGACCAGAAGAACTTGTGATCGAGGCGGACAGGCAGACAGATAAACATTATCTTGTACAATATTGTACTAGGATGCATGTCTGGAAGCAAACTTACACATAGTTCTCCTTAGTGACCAGGACAACAGTCAGGCCATTCATTCTGGTTGAGTTGAATCTCTTAACCTCAATACTGGCAAAAATACTTAAAGAAAAAAAAAAATGTTATACATATATACACACACATACACAGTATATATATAAAACTTGCTTAGACATAACTGAGGATATCTGTGTCATTGTAACCTTGAGTTTGATAACACATTTCTGCCCCTTCCTGTACATGAAATGAACAGATAGGAATGTAAACAATATTGATATAATGTTGTTAGGCCTTGGAAGAAGAGGCTAGCTGTCGACAGTGGGCTGTGTGGCTTGGGCAGCTGACCTGCTGGGACTGAAAGGAGTGGCTATGGATCCGTTCAGCATTGCGGTCACATTCCCACAGGCGGCATCTGCAAACTACAGAGAGGAAATACAGTACGACTCTCAATCTGAATCTTGACAGTGACAGTGTCAGTAAAGGGCAGTAGCTACCCACACTGAAAGGAACAGACAAGCTTTACTGTGAAATTGGCAGGAAACAGGCCCAGATGTCTAACAGGTTGCACAACACCCACTGCAAATGGGGTGCTGAAATACCAGTCCACAGCTACACGCCTATTCCCTCCTATTCCCTTCCATTCTACAGGACATAACAATGCAGAGGATCCGGTATGATTGTGTCTGACACGCGCTGGTTGCACCGTCATGCATTCCTAAATAAATCTGAGAGGAACTCGGGAGCCGTCCTGTGTGGGACCGCTCAGGAGAGAGCTAAGAAATGTGTCTCCACGGATACAGACACAAAGCCCCATTGATTGAGAGGGAGGCAGAAAAAGCTCTTTTCTCTCCCTAACCAATCACAATGACTTACAGATGGGCCTGCATTTTAATCAGTTCAAACGGTTGGTACCTGTCTAATTCACATCAGCGTATATTTCGGTCCTTACATTACAGTCATTTAGCAGACGCTTTTATCCAAAAAGCTTTTATCCTTCTCATTCGTAGTTTGTGTGTGTGTGTGTGTGTGTGTGTGTGTGTGTGTGTGTGTGTGTGTGTGTGTGTGGGTGTGTATGTATGTGTGTGCGTATGTGTTTGTGTGTGTGTCTGTTAATGTTAAAGCAGGACAGAGAGGTCTGAGGAGTAAAGCAAACAGGTGCTGGGTGGTGGAGAGGCTCTATCCCACACAGTAACACGACCAGCTGAGCACTTACTGCAGCAGAGGCGCTGTTCCAGAACGAACGGACCGGGTTATTAACACATTCTGTCCAGCCAGGACATCCTGTGGTGAACGTTTCTGAGAAAACGAACACAAGCACACCCAGAAGAGGAACACGCACGAACGCGCACGCACACACACACACACACACACACGATCAGTTTCATTTGATTATATAGTAGTGGTTAGGGTCGAGGAGGAAGAAGCCAGGTCTGTGCAAAGGTCAAAACTCAAGGCCATCTGATAACTGCTAGTTTTTCTTGTAAATCCAGACAGTCTACCCAAAGTGTGCCCTAGGGTTGTACAGACTCAGACTTTGTGCTGGTTTGATTTGTGATCGTTAAGATTATTTATTGGTCCTTCATAGATTATTTATTGGTGCATATCACATCATCAAAGTGCTCCATTATAAGGTTTGCAATATACTGTATGTACCTAGTCTATGAGCTATAAACTTTGCACTTCCACCACAGTTTATATATGGTTCACTCAGTCAGCAGTACTTTGTGCACTCAGTGTTGCACAATGACCAGTTTACGCTGAGATGACCAGTAGGGTTGTTTCATCGATGCTGCGGTTCATGATTCAAGTAGATTTCATACAATGTGTGAGGTCCGCCCTGTCTGAAGCTGATTATTACTGATCATGAGTCTGCATATGTCACTTGAAAGTGTTGTGACCCGGTTCTGTCTGGACCTCACCTCTGCTACCCGCCTTGCCGCACCACGTAAGCCCGTCCATGACGAAGCCAAGCAGGCTGTCCTCCAGAGTCAGAAAACAACCTTTTTTCTCTGTGAATTCATGGACCACATCCTTGGTTTTGCTCCAAAACAGCATCTAAAGCAAATTGCATGTAAATGTAGCACGGTGTGTAGATTATTACATCATTACAGGACAGGAAATGTTTCTCCAGGTGGGTTTGGCTTACTCTGTTACAGGCAGGTTGTTGGGTCACAGTGGAAATAAGAGGGTTATACGCGTCTATAGGTACACTGCATGGGTCCCTTCCAACATACGCTTGCTCAAACACACTCCATATCTTTTGGCAGTCATTTCCACTGAAACAACAAGGTTGTACAAGAAAGTCACTCTGTTTCCTGTATTGTAAACGGCCATCACTGAAGGACAGCAGCCTATATGCTATTTCAACCATTAATGCATTCATAAAAAAAGAAAGTTTTTCATGAATGAAATTGAAATGACAGCATGTCTTAAATTATTAGAAAATGTAGCCTCTTTAAATTGTATTCTGTTGAAAATAAAATAAAATGTAAACAATTGAAGAAAATCAAGTTACAAAAGCATATTAGGCTTATTTTACCTTGCTCTCGTACTGTTCTTCACAAACTGTTCACATCTGGCAATCACTATTGATTTAAGGCTGCCACTTGACTGGCCACCTCGACTGTGCGCGACACCGAGGGAAACAGCGAGTACTGTCACTAGTAACAGAACTGCACACAGAGTAGCGATTAGGCAGCAATTCCTTATTTTCTTCCTCCGAATACGGTACGATTCTCCGTGCTCCATGGTTAGTTTAAATTCTCTTTTTTAAATCAACTGTGAAATCGCCTCTCAAAAGTTGTTTGGTGATGTTGTTGTGGTGTTAGAGCACTAGGCTATATTTGCTTGCCGCCAAGTGTCCTGCACGGTCGTGCATGAGTCCTATTTTGAATCAGCATAGAAGAGCGTCCCGGAGCGTTTACGTGCGCGACGCGTCAGGGGCCTCATTTATAAAACATTGCGCAGAATCCATATTAAAAGTGTGCGTGAGCACAAAACCCGAAAATGGCCTTGCGCACAAAAACAATCTGATTTATAAAACCGTGCGCACGCACACCTGCACCCAATTTCCCCTTGATAAACCACAGTCCACCTGGAAATGTGCGCACCTCAGCCTCGTATCCTACCCTCTACACACCCATAATTGCAATGGCATGCGTGGCCTGACTGTCGTGGATGACGAAACTGACATGGTTCCTGGAGGTGTCAACGTTGGCTCCCACCCGGCCGTCAAGGCCGTTTCGCCCAAACTCCCCTGAAGATTCACAGGCTAAAGAGGCGCTGCACCCCCCCCCTCCTCCCTTCCCTCCCCATGGACTCCTGTTGACTTTTGGTCTTGAGGCTGATCGAGGACGTCTTCATAGCAACCTGCTGTTATCGCTAAGACATTCCGTCCGAGTCCTCAGCCAGAGGCCTTCAGGCATACACACACACACATGGACTGAACTCACGGACTCAGAAACACACACACACAAACGACACGCACCCACCCACCCCCGCCCTCCCGCACTCCATCCCCTCGCCTTTCGCTCCCCCCTCCCCCCCCCCCCCTCTTCCCTCTCATTACAGTACAGTGCTGTCAGGATATTGGCCGCGCCTGATTGTATGGCTGCTTGTCGAGGCTGGCTGCCTGTATGGTAATTCCCTTCCCCCTCCCCTCCCCTGGCAACTGCCTTGTACTGTATTTTGTAACTTCCTGTACTGTATTTATTGTAGCACCCCCACTCAAACTGCCTTCCCGCGCCCCTGGCTCTTCGTTACAATGAGGAGTCAAATCAGCTGTTAGAGCCATAATTAGTAATGCAAATGTCTGTATATTTAAGTTATTATTATTATTAGGCATGTTATTGTTTGATTATCATAGGGACCCTTTTTATGTACCGAGACGTCCAATTAATGTCGCATATTAGTGTCGTCATTCAGAGCCAAAGAAGGAACATGAATGGTAGCTAGAAGCCTACGGAGGCAAACATTGTTGTTTTTTTTACCATTTTTTGATTTCATGCCTACCTTTGTTCTGTAATGTACCTTATTATTACAAGTAAACGGTTTAACGCACGAGACGTGTGGTCATTTGGAGTCAAGCTTAGCTCTTACGTAGGCTTAACAGTGTTGAATGAAGAAGACTGAACAAAACGGAACAAACAAAACACTACATCAGCTTTAGATATCAACTTTGATATAAACTTTATTTTCTGTTTAAGCAACCAATATTATCTTATGCTTCTATGTGTAACAGAGTGAATTGTGAATCCTCGTAAACCCTCGTCGAGTGAGTGTAGTCCTCCGAGGTAGTGGTAGCGAGTAGTTGGTGAAACTCACTCTTGGAAGAGAGAGTTTCATAAGTGCAAGGTTGCAGGTTCACATCCCACCCTGGACAATTCCTTAACATGGGTCAAACAAACCAGAAACACAACGCAGACAAGAGTACTACCGTTACAGTGGTGCCGTGACCCGGATGTCCAGTGGTGTGGAGTGAGTTTAGGGGGGGAGAGTACTCGCAGACGAGAGTACTACCAAGAGTACTACCGTTACATATGTATGTAAAACAAAATATAATATATACAGACAGACAGGTAGGAAATTAAGGCAAAGGTTGGAAATGCAAAATACAGAATATACATAGTAGGGGCAGAGAGAGGCGTTGGCCTGCATTCTAAACTCACAGGGGTGGGGGTGGGGACTGGAGAACTAGTTTAGCTCATTAGCACATTCTTGACTCCCCCCACAGCTGGGCCTGAAGTATCCAGCCCCGTGATTCTCTTCATTCCCTCCCACACTTCCTTGGTGCTGTTTAGCTCAAATTCACCCTCCAACCTCTCTCTGTAGCTTTGTTGGGCCTTCTGCAACTCCCTCTTCAGTTCCTTCTGGACTGACCTGGCCTCCTCCCTATCCTTAGCCATAAAGGCCCTCTTTTTTCGGTTGAGTACGGCTTTTCTCTTGAGTAAAGCTTTAATGGCCTTGTTTGTTGTGGGGAAGCAGCATACCTTTTTGATGGGTATGATGCATTCCTTACAGAACCTGAGTAGTGTGTCGTGCAGTAGCAGAGACCGTCAACGTCCTCCTTATAGTCCTCTGTGAACAGGTCCCAGTCTGTGGTCTGGAGACAGTCCGGCAAGGTTCTGCCTGGCAACAGAGTCCTACCTAGGAATTAGATGTATCAGGTTGTGGTCTGACCTGCCGAAGGGGAGCTTACAGTAGGTCCAAGGTCTTGTTCTCTCCAGTACTGCATGTCACATACTTGGTGAAGTCAGTGTTTTGGAGAGGGAGGAATGGTTGAATCTCCAATCATCGGGCCTGTGATTGTGTGGAGTGGATGACGTCACAGACGTGCGCTGCCACTGCTGATGGGGGGGATGCATACGAGAACCTTCAGTTATGTGTAACTAGAGCTAATGTCAAGTTAAACAAAGCTTTATTTTAAACCAAATCAGCAGTGTATGGGAACAGCGTTTCTGAGGGGATTTAGTATTCTGGATTTCTCTCAGAGCAGTCTGTCGTTGAGAGCATGTGTTGATACAGTAGAAGAACAGCATAACCAGATGATGAAAAATAGCATTTAAATACAAGATGATGAACATGTGGTAGGTAGGGTTGTTGTCTGTCAGTCTCAGATATGTGATGAGACTAGGGTTAGGGCCCTATAAAGACTCTAGGTCTATAGGGCCTTTAAGGAATAGTTCAGTTGAACCCGTTAGTGTCTGGTTGAGTCTATAGAGGGGTCCTCTCTCTGTGTAGCAGGCTGTCTGCACACATCCGGCAGGAGAACTGGCGAGGGTTCTGTATACACTGGAGAATCCTCAGGGTTCTGCAGGCAGGGAGGGAAGGAGGGAGGGGAATGACTGAGTCACATCATGTGTACAATTTGTATATTCACGACATGGCACACACATGCACACACAAACACACAGCACTTTTCGCCACCTACACCGTGTGATGTGCCGCCTCTCACCGTGTGACAAATCAACATGGAGCATTGTTTTTTTTTTGTTTGTTTGTTTTTTATGGAACTCACAGCTCGTTGTCGGTGCAGGTCCATCGAAACCCTCTGGTCTGAAGGACCATTATGAGGTCCACTATGGATCCCTGAGAACAGGATTCACTAGAGGAGAGAAACAAAGGAAGCCATTACGTGACTTACTTTCAGTAGATAGGACACTATGACTATATAATTTGTTCTGCATAGACGTAACCAGTTTGCCTGTTCTCTTTAGCGCTTCCTCACATGAAAGGCCCCTCCAGGTTTGCCACCACCTTGATGTTGACATGGTCCACCATCCTGGGGTTCAGGTTATCCAGCTCCACACTCCCAAACATGCTGCAAGACAGGTTTATAGACACACGGTGACACACCACGGCTTAAACCCCTGAGAACGGTTAAACCTGCGGAGTGATACAGGCAACAGGCACGCTACGGCCAGTCACCTCGCCTCACCTTTTCCTGTTGAAGGCGTTCTCAATGGACCCGTTCAGCAGCACTGTGATGTTCCCACATGCTGCTTCGGCAAACTGTCAAACACACGCAGAGAGAGGCGACCATACGGCTACTGATATGGCACAGGCATCCATACTGTATTCACTGCACACAGTTCAGAGGCTAATTTTCCCCAGCAGTATACAAAGGACAACAAAGAAACACAATCAAGACTAAACACAAATGTACAATAGATTCAAAATGGATCTTTGTATATCCATTGTAAATGTAATCTTACGTTCTGTGAGGCTCGTCTCCACAGTGAATACACCGGATGATTAACACACGCCGACCACTCTGGGCAAGAGTTGAAATCAAACCCTGGTAAACATTAACACAGGAAGTCTTCAAAGGGCACAGCTAGACAAACAGTAATTAGATAATCCGCTGCAGCAAATAAAGACAGAAGTCTACTGTGTGGTGGAGGAAGTCTACAGTAAGGATTTTAATCCCCGGGCTACACAATTGGGAGAGATTATCACAAAGGCCGGGTTCAAAACCCTTGTTAGTACAGCTGCACTATACATAACATCAAGTGTGAGTGTAATTTCCTGTTAGGCCCCAAACTCAACCGTTGTGGCTAACCACAGAGTCTCAGCCTATCAGGCTACAGACCCCTCTCTCATTGGGATTTGGAGTGACAGTTTGAGGGCCCCACTAGCACAAACGTTTCCTGATTTCTACACTGGGAAAAACAGAGGGGAAAATCATCTGTCTCTCTTTTACTTTCTCTGAATCCATGCTTCCCTCTCTCTTTTTAACTATACTCTCTCATTCTCTGTCTCTTCGCGTTTTAAACATTACATTACATTACAGTCATTTATCTGACGCTTTTATCCAAAGCAACTAGCAATAATTGCATTTAACTTGGGAAAAGCCAATGTACTACTATTTGCCAGAATTCACAAGTGTATCTCCTTTCTAAAACAAGTGACTAAGAGCATAATCTAGTGCTGAGGGCAAAGTGCAAGAATAGCAATCTAAAATACAATAGGTGCCTAAGAGGTAGGATCGTTGTAGTACTTTTTGAAGAGATGAGTTTTGAGCCTGCGACGAAAGATGGGCAGCGACTCTGCTGTCCTGACGTCAGTGGGCAGTTCGTTCCACCACTGCGGGGCCAGGACAGAGAAGAGCCGTGACCGTGTCGATCGACCACAGGGGCCTCAGAATGATGAGACAACCAGTCGCCCTGAGATAGCAGAGTGTAGTGGTCGGGAGGGGGTATACATGTAGGGTTTGACCATGGCCTGCAGGTAGGAGGGGGCTGTTCCTTTCATTGCCCTGTAGGTTAGCGCCAGAGTTTTAAACTGGATGCGAGCCGCTACAGGGAGCCAGTGTAGGGAACGGAGAAGTGAAGTTGTGTGGGAGAACTTGGGGTGGTTGAACACCAGGTGAGCAGCAGCTTTCTGGACAAGTTACAGGGGTTTAATGGCTGACGCCGGGGCCCCAGCAAGGAGGGAGTTGCAGTATAGTCCAGGTGGGAGATGACCAGGGCCTGGATGAACACCTGCGCCGTTTTATCAGTGAGGATCCCTCACTGCACACACATCCGCCTCATCGACCCGGCTATCAATGAAGCCTTGCGCATCGTGACGGGATGCCTGCGTCCCTCTGTGGACAACCTTCCCATCCCTGCAGGCATCCAGCCCGCTGGCCTCCGCCGCACAGGAACCACAGCACGTCTCGCTTGCCGGGCCGTGGAGCCTAAGCACCTGCTCCACGACAGGCTGTAACAGCAGAGCCTCTCCAGCATCTCAAGTCAAGACACCCTTTTGTGCCTGCCGCATGGGATCTCCTGCAGCAGTGCAGAGATCTTAACATCAGCGAGGCAGGATGGGCGGACCACAACTGGCGTGCGGAGTGGGAGTCAAACACCTCCAGACTTCGTGATTACATCCCGGCTGCCGGTCCTTCCCCTCCTGGGATGGACTTACCCAGACCAGCGTGGGTGAGGCTTAACTGCCTCTGGACCGGCGTCAGACGCTTCCGCTCATCGATGCACAGATGGGGCTTGGTATCCTGTGCGGCGTGCGAGTGTTGTGCCGAGGAACAAACCGCAGACCATGTCATCCAGGACTGTCCAATATATCGGACACCAAATGGAATGCATGGCCTGACGGTTGTGGATGATGAAACAGTGACATGGCTCCTGGAGGTGTGCATGGATATATATCTCACCCAGGTTCGGGGTGGTTAAAGGATAGCCCCTCTGACCCAAGCCTGGGGGGGAGTGAAACATCTACACCCAAACGAAGAAGAAGAAGATCAGTGAGGAAAGGGCGAATCCTCCTGATGTTGTAGAGCATGAATCTGCAGGAGCGTGTGACGGATGTGATATGTGCGGAGAACGACAGTTGGTCATCCAGGGTCATCTACTCTGGATCCACTCTGGATGTCACTCTGACACCCAGCTATGCGTGTCTCCACTTGTATATCAGAAGGGGGAAATGACAGGACCAGTTGGGTGTCATCGGCATAGCAGTAATAGATGAAGCAATGCGAGCGAATGACAGAGCCCAGAGATGTAGTGTAGAGGGAAAAAAGGAGTAGTCAGACTACGTGGTTCCGACATCAACCCTCTCCATGTCACCTGGTAGGAGCGGCCCATCAGGTAGGATGCAAACAGGGAGTGTGCGAGCCAGCAATGCCTTTCTCCTCGAGGGTGGAGAGGAGGATCTGGTGGTCTACCGTATCAAATGCTGCTGACAGGTCTAGGAGTATCAGGACAGAGGAGAGAGAGTTCTCTCTCGCGGCATGGAGTGACTCTGTCACTGCAAGGAGGGCGGTCTCTGTTGAGTGGCCAGCCTTGAACCCGGACTGGTGGGGGTCTAGGAGGTCGTTCTGGTGGAGGTACGAAGATAGTTGGTTAAAGATAGCACGTTCAAGTGTTTTAGATAGAAACGATAGAAGGGAAACCGGTCTGTAGCTTTTGACATCAGAGGAGTCGAGAGATTGTTTCTTCAGGAGGGGGGTGACTCTGGCAGTCTTGAAAGCGGAGGGAAAGCATCCTGATACAAGAGATGCGTTGATGAGGCGGGTTAGGAAGGGAAGGAGTTCGAGTGCAACAGACTGAAGGAGGGTCGAAGGAATAGGGTCTAAAGGCGGGTAGTGAAGTGGGTAGGTGAGGTTGGTGCACAGAGCGTTGACCGGCGGATGGGGGAAAGAGGATCTGATATTGTTAACTTTCTTGTCAAAGAAGTTGGTGAAATCGTCAGGGAGAAGGGAGGAGTTGGGAGTAGGAGGTGGGGGCTGGAGTAGTGAAGAGAAGGTTTCAAATAGTTTTTTAGGATTGGAAGTAGAGGTTAGAATCTTAGAGCGGAAGAAAGCAGCTTTAGCAGCAGATAGGGAGGAGGAGAATGTGGAAAGAAGATATTTGAAATTAAGAAGGTCCTCTGGGAGTCTGCCTTTTCTCCATTTACGTTCAGCTATTCGCAGGCTCAGTCTATCAGTACGCACGGAGTCCTGGCGTGCTGGCCTGGAGGTGAGGGGACAGAGATTGTCCAGAGAGGAGGAAAGAATAGAGAGGAGAAGATCAGTGGCAGCAAACGTGAGGGAGGGTCCCACCAACCTCTGCCCTTCTCTTGCTGGCCGCACCAGATGAGGTCATTGAACATGTAGCCCACCAGGGTGTCCTCCAGGGTCCAGAACCGCCGTGTCACGGCGGCGTAGATGTGCATCAGTTCCCTGGTCTTACTCCAGAACAGCAGCTAACAGACCAGGGAGGAAAACACAGGCACAGCCACTTACAAGCAAAGCATCTACCTGTCTACCTTTATCTACCTGTATAGTTAATATTTACAGTATAGTTAAAATGTATACTGACAATGTATGTAGGTACATACTGTATATATCTTATCCTATTGTATTATATACTGCACAGTTACTGTACATATGGATGTATATACTGTAACCTCTGATATCCCTCTTTTTATACTGCTACCCTCCCCTTATCTAGTGTCTTTTTCTTTGTTACTCTGTAGTGTTTCCCTTCTTACCAACCTTTCTGTAATTTTCAACTGCTGAAATGGCAAATTTCTTCCTGGGGGATCAATTCCTGGGGGATCAATAAAGTATCTATCTATCTATCTATCTATCTATCCATCTATCTATCTACCTATCTACCTATCTATCTATCTATCTATCTATCTATCTATCTATCTATCTATCTATCTATCTATCTATCTATCTATCTATCTACCTATCTACCTATCTACCTATCTATCTATCTACCTATCTATCTACCTATCTATCTAAAGGCAAGGCAACTCAAACCCATACCTCCGTAGAACTCAGCAAGTGTAATTTAATTTTGCAGTGAGTGAGATCATGCATTGATTTCCAAAGGACATGATTCCAAAAATACAGGTGAAATGGTCTGAAGTCTGAGAGTTTGAAACGCAGACACACAACAAGCTGCAGAACTGAATATGACTGGCTGTTATAAGAGCATTAGTGGTAGACTCTCACCTTGTCACACGGTAAGGACTGTGGCGTACAACCAAACATTCGTTGGTAGTCCTTTATCTTTACATTGCAGGGATACCGTCGTACGACCGCTTCCTCAAACTCCCTCCAGATCTCCTCACAATTATATCTTACACACACACGCACGCACACACACACACACACACACACACACACACACACACACACACACACACACACAATTGTCTATACATTTACAGCACATCATGTTATGACACTTTATAAAAGTAGTGAATGTAAAGAGGTGTGAAGTGACTGTTTTGCCATGCATCTGAATTAGGCTAGTTACTCACACGTTACCTGGAGCTGGGGCTAACAAGTGTGATATAGTTGTAGCATCTTCCAATAACTATTTCTTTCAAGTTTGGGGTAGTCCCCTTCTCTGCACTCACATTATCATTGCAAAACAGGATAATGATGAACCCTGAGAATGAAAAGAGCTCTACATTAGTCAAAGACTATGATCAGTTCAACAACATAATCCTGGTAATCAAAGTCTATGAAAGCAAGCAAGGTTCTCATAGTGTAGGTCCCCTAGATGTGAGAGGAGGCCCTCACATATGGCCATGTAGGATGCTTCAGGGGTCGAGAGTGTCTTTTGAAAGGTCATGGTGCTTTGAGTACAGCTCCACAGGCTGTTACCCAGAAACCCCTCACTGCATCCCCAAAAAGTCAGAGCTGGATCACGTCTGTGGACAGAGAGACACACAGGAGAAGTGTGTGTGATACATTTTGCTGTGTGATACATTTTGAACACTGCAGTAATTGGCAGTGTAATTAGCCAAAACGTACGGCTGTCAGTAGATAAAGTGTTTAATTGTATAGTAATCCGGCAGCAAACAGAGGTCTAGCAGTTTGTCAGAGATACACCCAGGAGTCATTCAACAACACAGGCTTAGCTTGTTTGTAGCACAGTGGACTTAAATCAAATTACTATACCGATGTGGTAAAAGCCCCTCAAAGACAGGCTCTTACATGAAGTCTGCTTGTTTTCCATCAGGGGCCAGAACGCCTGTTTGACAGCACACATGCTCTCTCTCTCCACTCGTTTCTCCACACATGCTATACTGTACTACAGCTAAAACTCAGCGATGCTTAACCACAAACTGTACCCGTCTGTGCTTAGTTTATTCAGTTTAATCAAGTCATGCACGTTTAATCAAGGCAACAAACAAAAGAGCTTAACGTTACCATTCCTGATGAGCAGACAGACTGAAGTACAGATGAATAGACTCTGGTTTGAGACCGGAGCGGGGTCTCTCTCGCTCCCCAGAGAGAGTAGCCGCGTCCTGGGTGTGTGCGGTGGACATCCACCCTCCTGCCCTCCAGGCGCCAGCGACTGACTCGGTCCTCTCCCAGCCCATGGAGCTGGGTGTCCAGGGGTAAACATGGCCTGCTTGAGTCTCCCAGTTCAAGATATTAGATTCACATGACTCTCATTATGGTGTCATTATGACCAAGTAGAGGCCACCCTGTGTAATTGGGAATGTGTGACCATGGACAGGAAAAGGGATGGGCTAACATGATTTGGATACTTGAGATGATGATGATGCTACTAATGAAAAAGGTGATGATGACGATGATGAAGAGTGTGAAAGCGGTGGTTTGAGGATTTTGTGTGCGGGGCATGCAGTACCAGTTAACGGCCAGATAGTGGTGACAGTCTCCTCACATGAGTGACAGTGGAGTTTCCTGAACCTGGCCCTTATTGGCCCCTCTAATTCATCACAGTACCAGGAAGTTGCTCCTTCCATCAACAATGCATAACAGTCAGTGTGTTGTCGTGTTTCTAAATGTCAGGGTCTCGTCCCTCAATGGAGCCAGACTTAGTCGCTTTGTTGGTAGGTATCATGTCGGTCTATGTATTATTTTGAATGGGTATCATCTATGTACCATCTTGAATGGATATCGTCTATGTACCATTTTGAAAGGGTGCCAAAAAGAAGTGATGGTATGAATCCTTATCAATATGTTTGTTGTCATCTGGGGGTTTTCTTGTGTAAAAAGGTGTGAATTCCATCATTGGGACTGCTTTAGGGCAGATATACCTCCTCTGGGATAGGTGTGTACTGGACCACAAGCCAGGATCTCTGTCCTATAGCAGATTCTATGGCCCTCATCCACAAAATATAATCTACACTCAGACCCTCTGTCTGGGTTTGGGCAAGGTGATCTGTGAAAATCTGTCAACTGGACTGAAACTAATATTGACACCTACTTTTTTCTATTCAAAAAGAGGCCTATATGTTTGTTTGTTTGTTTGGCTTTAATAAAATCAAAGCTGAACATGAAACAGGGTTTGTGTTCAGGTCTCACACAAAACTCACACATGGTGCAAATGTATGACAACTAAGTTATTGACAAATATTCATATTAAGGAACATATGTAGGTTATCCAAGAAAACAGCGTTATTGGTGTGCACTGTATGGTGTTGGTATGTATGGCATTAGTATTAATTATTTCCTGGAAAAATAGAGATTTAGAGATTTTGTGCAACAGATGGCGCTATTACAAATATTACGAATGTTTTTTGGAACATGTCAATAAAGCACCATGGTCTTGAAGGCTCAAGAAGAACTAGACTGGCCACGCCCCCTTTAGACTCGTCCTACGAGACCGCCATGTTATGCAGGGCATCAATTTGAACATGTTACTGTTGGGCTTCAGAGCTGCTCGTCGTCGGTAAGTGACTAGTGACTCTTATTAGTGTGAATGCTTTAGAGCATTCACACTATAGTTATCCAGTTCTTTATAGTTTATTAGTGTGAATGCTGCAAGCATTCACACTATTGTTATCCAGTTCTTTATTATTCCACTTCCGTACGTTTTTTGGCTCTCTGTAGCTTCTTCATACTTTGAGCTACAGAAACCATTCAACTATCAAAATGTTCAGCTTGTTAAGGACACAATGGGAACTCTTTCTGATTTTTAATACTTTTTATACTTTTTAAAATATTCAACTTTTTCAACAATTTTTTTGAATGGAAGTCTATGGGGAAGTTTTGAAACCTTCTTCAGCCTTCAACTCCTTCATACTTTGAGCTACAGAAACCATTCAACTATCAAAATGTTCAGCTTGTTAAGGTCTTTATGGGATATTTTCAGATTTTTAATAACTTTCATACTTTTTAAAATATTCAGCTTTTTTCAAAAATAAATTACAATGGAAGTCTATGGCAGACCTTGAAACCCCTTGTCAGCTTTGAAACCTATCTCCTCCTTCATTTTTTTGTGCTAGAAACCTCCTTCAAAGTTTAAAATGTTCAGGACCTTTAGCACATTTAACGCATTCAACAGATTTTTAAAATTCCTTATAGTTTTTATGTAATTTAAGTTTGTTTTGGACCTTTTTTAACATTGAAGTGGATGTGTGGAATGTTCAGTTTCTAGAGTGTGGCAGCCTGTTTTTTGAAAACATCTACACGTTTTGTAAACTGCTGTCGCTCCTACAGTTTTAACAGCTCTTACACATATTATACATTAAAATGTTCACACAACTGTGCTGATTCGTACAATGTAAGTCTCTAAGCCATGTGACTTATAGTTTTGGCTGTATGACGATTTGTTCGGCAACTGCGCTCTCCATTGAAACGTATGGGCCCACCCTCTAACTTTTGAGTTGCTAATTTTGCATTTTTACACTTTTTCTAACTTGTTGCCATGCCTACAGTTTATAAGCTACACGGACATATCATAGCCTAAAATATTCAGCATTTTCTCAGGATTCCTACGGTGTCAATATCTAGGCTGTGACCTTCATACTTTTTGAGGGAGAGCTGTCTGAAGCCGGCATGCCTTTCCTTTGAAGTGAATGAGAGGATGCTCACAGTGTCAGCTGAGATTTGAATTTGGGGACACGCGCAGGCTCTCTGTACAGGCACCCTTTTATGACTATTGTGGCAGCATTCATATTCCTTTCTTCAATCCTTCCATCCTTCCATCCTTCCTTCCTTCCATCCTTCCTTCCTTCCTTTCATCCATCCTTCTTTCCTTCCTTCCTTCCTTACTTATATTCAAAGAAATATTCAGAATGACACTTTTTCAGGCTGTAAACTCATATTAATATATTTTCTCCTCTTTCAGCTATTGAACTCAATAAAACTATGAGTTATGATGAGTGGTCTAATCGATTTTTGAGTGTAGTACTAGCAGTACTTATAACAAACACCTACTGCTTCTCACTGCTACTGCTTCTCACCTCAACTTCCATACAACACCTCTACAGCTACTGCTCCGCCCCGGAGTGGGCTATAGACACATGGTCTCAAATGAGGGGTGCATGGGGATGGCCTGGCAATCACTGACCTGCCCCCAACAACCTCTGATCTGAGGGGGCGGAGTCTTGCCACTACGCCACTATCCACGCCACCGTCCCAACATCTCAGACCCTGAGTTGGCTAAAGATGCAGTTTTCACGGTTGGGTGCATGTGGGTGGCCCGGGGAGCAGTACACTGTCCTCGACCAGCTCTGACCTGAGGGGGCGGAGTCTCGTCACCACGCCACTATCCACGCCACTGTCCCCACATCTCAGCCCCTGAGTGAGCTACAGACACGGCTTCACTGTTGGGTGCATGGCAATTTTCCGGGTGTCAGTGCATTGCCCCCGACCTGCTCTGACCAGAGGGGGCGGAGTCTCGCCATCACGCCACTATCCACGCCACGGACCTCACAACACAGCCTCTGAGATGGCTGGAGACACATGGTCTTCACTGGTGAAGGCAGGTGAGTAGCCCGGCACGGCCTACACTGTCCACGACCAGCTCTGACCCAAGGGGGCGGAGTCTCGCCACCACGCCACTATCCACGCCACGCACCCCACAACTCAGACCCTGAGTGGGCTAAGGACACAGGGTCATTGCCGGTCGGGGCAGGTGGGAGGCCCAGAGCAGCGTACACTGTCCAAGACCGGCTCGGACCCAAGGGGGCGGAGTCTCGCCATCATGCCACTAATACGCCACGCACCTCACAACAACCGGTGGCCTGTCCGCTCCGAGTAGGAAATGAGTCCTTACCCCAAGTGAAGGAGTTCAAGTATCTGGGGGTCTTGTTCACGAGTGAGGGAACCATGGAGAGGGAGTTTGGCCGGAGAATCGGAGCAGCTGGTGCGGTTCTGCAGTCGCTATACCGCACTGTTGTGACGAAAAGAGAGCTGAGCCAAAAGGCAAAGCTCTCGATCTACCGGTCTATCTTCGTCCCCACCCTCACCTATGGTCATGAAGGATGGGTCATGACCGAAAGAACGAGATCACGGATACAAGCGGCCGAAATGAGTTTTCTCCGGAGGGTGGCTGGGGTCTCCCTGAGAGATCGGGTGAGAAGTTCAGTCATCCGGGAGAGACTCGGAGTAGAGCCGCTGCTCCTTTGCGTCGAAAGGAGCCAGTTGAGGTGGTTCGGGCATCTAGTGAGGATGCCTCCTGGGCGCCTCCCTAGGGAGGTGTTCCAGGCGTGTCCGGCTGGGAGGAGGCCGCGGGGTAGACCCAGGACCAGGTGGCGGGACTACATCTCCGCACTGGCCTGTGAGCGGCTAAAGATTCCCCAGGCAGAGCTGGTTGATGCTGCGAGGGAAAGGGATGTCTGGGGCCCCCTGCTGGAGCTGCTGCCTCCGCGACCCGACCCTGGATAAGCGGATGAAGATGATGATGATGACCTCACAACACAGCCTCTGAGGCAGCTAGAGACACACGGTCTTCACTGGTGAAGGCAGGTGGGTAACCCGGTGCGGTCTACACTGTCCACGACTGGCTCTGACCCGAGGGGGCGGAGTCTCGCCACCACGCCACTACCACGCCTCGGACCTCACAACACAGCCTCTGAGGTGGCTAGAGACACACGGTCTTCACTGGTGAAGGCAGGTGGGTAGTCCGGTGCGGCCTACACTGTCCACAACCGGCTCTGACCCGAGGGGGCGGAGTCTCGCCACCACGCCACTACCACGCCTCGGACCTCACAACACAGCCTCTGAGGTGGCTAGAGACACACGGTCGTCACTGGTGAAGGCAGGTGGGTAGTCCGGTGCGGCCTACACTGTCCACAACCGGCTCTGACCCGAGGGGGCGGAGTCTCGCAATCACGCCACTATCCACGCCACAGACCTCACAACACAGCCTCTGAGGTGGCTAGAGACACACGGTCTTCACTGGTGAAGGCAGGTGGGTAGCCCAGTGCGGCCTATACTGTCCATGACCAGCTCTGACCCAAGGGGGCGGAGTCTCACCACCATGCCACTACCACGCCACGGACCTCACAACACAGCCTCTGAGGTGGCTAGAGACACACGGTCTTCACTGGTGAAGGCAGGTGGGTAGCCCGGCACGTCCTACACTGTTCACGATTGGCTCTGACCCAAGGGGGCGGAGTTTGCCACCACACCACTATCACGCCACGGACCTCACAACACAGCCTCTGAGGCGGCTAGAGACACATTGTCTTCGCTGGAGGGTGCATGGAATTTGCCAAGAGGTCACTGTACTGTCCCCGACAGGTTGTGACCCAAGGAGTCTTGCCACCTCGCCACTATCCACGCCACAGACCCCAAAACTCAGTCCCTGAGTGAGCTAGAGACACGTTCTTCAATATCTGGTGCATAGAGATTGCCCAGAGATCACTGTACTGTCCCCGACAGGCTTCCAATCGTTTAAGCTATACATTCCATAATTTATTCCATCTTTCAGCTTTGACAGTATTACTCTATAGCTCATCTTTCAAGTTAAAGGCTCAGTTCAAGGCTTAAACTACTCAGGTTGAAAAGTTTAAAAGTATTTAAGTTCTTAGCTTCTACAGGTAATGCAGTTCCAATTCTGCCAGTTTCACATTTCAGCTAAGCTTCCAGGTTTTCCAGCCTACAAGCTTTTTAGCAATATATTCCATCATTTATTCCATGTTCCAGCTTTGACAGTATTACAGTTTATCTTCCAGCTTTTGTAGCAATGTTTTTAAGTTTTTAGCTTTTTCAGGCAATGCAATTCAGCTTCCAATTCTGCCAGTTTCACATTTCAGCTTCCAGGTTTTTCAGCTTCCAATCTTTTTAGCAATACATTCCATCATTACAGTGTAACAGTTTATATTCCAGCTTTTGTAGCAATGTGTATAAGTTCTTAGCTTCTTTATGTAATGCACTTCAGCTTCCAATTCTGCCAGTTTCACAGTTCAGCTAAGCTTCAAGGTTTTTCAGCTTCCAGGCTTTTCAGCTTCCAGGATTTTCAACCATTCAGGTGTGATGCATTTGACATTTCAGATTTCTCACATTCATGCATTTTCAGCAATGCTTGTGCTATTCCATTCAGCTGCTCAGCATTCACACGCATTTTCTGCAATGAGTGGGAACCCTGGAGAATACACCAGATACAGAGTAGACCTTAACAGTATACTGGCAGGGGAGGGGGGGGGCTGCATCTATAATCTCTTGGCAAGTCACAATAAAAAACATTTTTTGTCACAATATAAATATACAAGCATTCCAGCTAATCCCAGTGATAGGAAATGCCACTTATGCACAATTACAGGGACTTTCTCCCAGATGATCTAACATCTACCATTTAAAATATACACAGTGAATCTGTGGGATCATTGACGTCACATAGTGGGATGCCCTGCACAAGATGGCTGCCACGTCGGACGTGAGTCCATTGGAATTCTACAGCACAATGGCCAGTCTAGTTCTTTATAATGTCTATGGAAGAGCCTCTGGTGTCTATTTACTTCACTGCCTTAAAGGACAATGCTCGTTTTTGACAACCTGGACCTTATTTCCGACATATTATAAGACGTTTGACTCACCGAGATCACTTTGGTGTAGTTCGGAGGCATGTAGAAGAAATTTAAAATCCAGCGCGAGCCAGTATATCCATGTAATGGCGGTGGTCGGGGCACTTAGAATGCAGTTTCTAAAAATCTATTTTCTGCCGCGAAACGGTTGTTTTCATCAATCTGTCTTGATGAATCACTAGTTGTGCTTACATAGAGCATAGGCCTGTTGTGGTTTTCACATGCCATGATCTTTAGAAACGTCTTTCGAAACGAAATAGCTTCCTCACTTGCTCCAGCACGCATTCGCACAGCGCGCAATCGTTGCTCCAGCACGCTGTGCGCATGCGTGCTGGAGCAAATGAGGAAGCTATTTCGTGTCTAAAGACGTTTATAAAGATCATATTACAGAGGCATGTGTAAAACAACACAACAGGCCTATGCTCTATGTAAGCACAACTAGCGATTCATCAAGACAGATTGATGAAAACAACCGTTTCGCAGCAGAAAATAGATTTTTAGAAACTGCATTCTAAGTGCCCTGACCACTGCCATTACATGGATATACTGGCTCGCGCTGGATTTTAAATTTCTTCTACATGCCTCCGAACTACACCAAAGTGATCTCGGTGAGTCAAACGTCTTATAATATGTCGTAAATAAGGTCCAGGTTGTCAAAAACGAGCATTGTCCTTTAAGCCCGCCCCCTCATCCGGCTCGAGCCTGTAGAGCCCGCCTGTAGAACCCTAACTTCCATAGTTTGACGTATTTCCGACGCAAACAAGCTATGAGGGTGGGACATATGTTTAGAGGTACTGTATTTGATTTGAACATTGACAAGTGGACGGGTTTTAAGAACTTTAGACAGATTTGATAGGATAGCGTTGATTGACGGGCGGATGTCGTGAGATTATTGGCCTAAAATCTAAGGTACCTGTTGTAGTCATTGCACGTGACCTACCGTTTTCCAGGAAGTGAGAAATTATAGATTACAACAAAAGTAGAATTTTGTTATTTTTTTGGCATACATCGTTGAATAGGTGAACACTATGACCAATTATGTGAACCAAAATGGGACCGAATGCTTTTTTAATTTCAGTGCGACTTTAACCGGTAGTTCTCCTCGCATCTTCTTTTACAATTTTCGTCGGTGTTATGCCTGGTGATGCCATCGCGAATGTTATCTACTCGAAACTTCACCATGTGCAGCCTACAGTAAAAACATGACAACAACTGTTCTTCTTCCGGTCCAGACCGAACCGCGCGTCCAGACCGGATGATTATGCGATGCGTCATCGCGCTTCCGCTCTAGACCGGCGAAGAAAACTGCGAACGAGACAGGCCCCAGACTACGTACGCATGCGTAAACCGGTACACCAGGGGGTACCTGATTGTCTGTGCTAGTCGGGAATTATCGATCAATTATTGTTTCTCAAGATTGTTCTACAAAGTAAACGACATCATACCAACAACACAGGGGAGAAGAACGTCTGAGTTGCGAAGAATATGCCCAAAAATAAAGGTAAGGCTCTTGAATCATCAGTTCATTTCTCTGTGCTCCCGCCGTCTATCGTACACGCAGTGAAAAACGTGCCACTGGAGACTAGCTAGGTTCGTCGTTAACCTAGCATTGCTAGCTAGATTGTTGTTGTTCAGCTACACCAACCTAACTAGCAAGATAAATAGTGGCTAGATTGATAAGACAGTGGCAGACTATTCGTCGTAATAGTTAACTAACGTTAGCTGTTATGTTTTCAGGGAAAGATAATTTAGGCTCAGGCTGTTTCTAACTACGTGTAGCACTAGCTATGCGCTAGCGAGCTAGGCTAGCTTTTCTTCGTAGTTAGCTAGCTAACGTTAGCTAGGTACTACCAGTCCCAACCAGGCCGACTGCACACTTCCACTAGTTGGCTAAAATTATTAGCCAGCCAGCAGATTCCCAGCTAGTTGCCTCAATTAGATATTAGCTAACATCATTTGCGCACAGCGTAGGCCTAGTAGTCAGTGTTTTGTTCTTTGCTGGGCCGAATTACGTTAGCTAGCTCCAGGGAATGGTGCATATTGCTGGGGTGCACATTTTATTTACAGTTCCTCCTTCCTAACGGTTTGATTGTGTTTCTTGGCTCTTCCTGCTCTCTGTGTGGCCAGTTCATTCTGTTCATAGTTAACGGTTTAGCTGTTCCCTCACATGGTTTGCTATTCAAGATGCCGCAGGGAGCAGAATTTGTTGATGTGGGATACATTTGTTACGATAAATGTAAATATAATGTGATTAGAACATACAAGATTGTAAGTCCAACGTTTAGCTACCTGTACATGCCGCATTGCTTATGTCTGGAGTAATTAGCTAATCATTCTCAACCGGCTGTCTACACACAATCTATGTCTTGAAAATACTGACTGCCCTTCTCTCCTCAGGTAAGGGAGGAAAGAATCGTCGACGTGGAAAGAATGAGAACGAGTCTGAGAAGCGAGAACTGGTGTTTAAAGAGGATGGCCAGGGTGAGTATGGTCATGTAGAACTAGAAGTCAACCTGTTATAAAAATGCTACTACTGTTCTAGGGTTAGGGCTGAGGTTGTTCCAGTGAAAATGCTCAGGTCTCCTTTCTCTCTTCCTGTGTTACAGAATATGCTCAGGTGATTAAAATGCTGGGGAATGGGCGGCTGGAGGCAATGTGCTTTGATGGAGTCAAACGGCTCTGCCACATCCGAGGAAAACTCCGGAAAAAGGTAAGAATACCGACGCCTCCCCCTCTCTGGATCACACAGGGAAACCCCTGACTCAACACTTTCTCAATGGATTGCCAGCCACTGTAGTCATAAAAGCATGGAAGCCGCTGCCTGTGATGGGTTTGAGGCAGGAGTAAAAAAAAAAAAACGCAATTCATGCATTCTGATGAGTGGTGAAACCTCTGTTTGCATTATCCTATATCACTCCTTGTTTTCTTTTGGAAGGTGTGGATTAACACGTCGGACATCATTTTAGTTGGATTGAGAGATTATCAGGTACGTGCCATTGTAGATTACGTGTGTTCATGTCATTTGGAGTTTGTAATTCAATTCCATCAATTTCCATCATGGGGAAGTTGATTGCTACCCCTAATCCTATGGACTTAATGCACCAGTGTTAAATGGACTGCATTTATATAGCGCCTTTATCCAAAGCGCTTTACAGGGGCCTCTCATTCACCCATTCACACACACATTCACACACCAGTGGCGGCAGCTACCATGCAAAGTGCTAGCCTGCTCATTGGGAGCAAATTGGGGTTCAGTGTGTTGTCCAAGGACACTTCGACATGTGGACAGGAGCCGGGAATAAAACCTGCCGACCCCACGATCATTGGACGACCCGCTTGAGCCAAAGCCGTTCCCCAGTTTTCTGTTCTGCACAGAAGATATTCCTAGATAATATAAACCGTTCCCTGGTTGAAATTAGACACAGGTAAAAAAACGAGCTGATGTTGTTCTCCTGACATTTGGGGTGAATTTCCTCTAATTGGCAAACCGTCCTCCTCTGTCTCTGTCCATTACAGGACAACAAAGCCGACGTCATCCTGAAGTACAACGCGGATGAAGCGCGCAGTCTGAAGGCCTACGGAGAGCTGCCGGAGCACGGTGGGTGTACAGGGAAAAGTCTTGCACACCCAAAAATGACAGATGAGGTTCTGGATTAAGAGCATAACATAAAGAAAGAAAATAATACGCAAAGCTCTTCTTCAGATGTAACGCTGGCTTGGACCATACTGGACCTGTGTGAAACCTCCCATAACAAATATACCGTTTAATAAATCACTTGAAAGGACAATTAGAAAGTTGGTAGAACTAGTACCACATTTAACAAGATAGACTGTCTCGCTCCAGTCATTTTTTCAATGGTTTAATAGTACCTTGATTGAGATTTATTAGCAGTGCAAATTTCTTCTTTTAATTCAAATCATAGTATTGTATTTACACATCAAGAGACATCGAAGAAATGAATAGTCAACAGATGCAACTCAAGATCCAAGATGTGCGAAAGGGAAACCCCAGAATAAGCTGCCGAAAGCTGCTTTTCGGAGGCAACACACACCTTCTTCAACTCCTCTCCTTGTGGATGTTTCCATGTCCTCTGTCTTACTCACTGCCTGTCTCTTCCTCCTCTTCACAGCCAAAATCAACGAGACAGACACCTTCGGTCCCGGGGACGATGACGAGATCCAGTTCGACGACATTGGCGACGATGACGAGGACATTGATGATGTGAGTGCGCCCCCCGAGCCTCGTATTGGTTTCTGCCATGATGGTGTTAGCGTGGTGTTCCCAGGAAGTAGAATGGTTTGTGGTGACATCAACGAGTTTACAGAACAATCCCTCTAGTTTGGTTAGTTTTAACACTTTATACAAGAAGTGGAACCTGGAGTGAAAGTGCTGGTAAGCGTTCCGTAGGCTCTGTGGTTCTAACTGTTCTACCTGTGATCTCGTTCTTCCTCCCTCAGATCTAAGAACCTGCTCCCAGAAAGGAAAGGTGGGATTTTCTTTCCTCCTCAGAGAATCAACACAGGACTTCCATAGCCCCATCCTGCAGTCTGTCTCCCCCTGGGCCTACAAAACAACACTCACTCAAGGAGGGTTGGACTCTCCCCCACCGTCACTAATAACATGGCTGCAACATCGTACCCATCCCTTTGCCGTTATCTTTTTAAATGTATTTATATCAATTTCACACTAAGTGGAATTTAGTTACAAGTACAGAATCTCTGGATTCGCAATAAAAGGATAAACCATTTTATGTTTGGTCTGTATCATTGTAGTTCATAGTCAGTGACACTCGTCATATAGTATAGATTCAAATGATAATTGATTACTGGATGAATTACCCCTGAAGATGCCTCTGTTTCTTGTGGAGTGTTTAGTGTATTTATAATATATCGTGTTCCACTGAAGACTTATTGCAAAAGGATGGAAATGCATATAAAATGCTTTTTCTTTGCGTGAATTAATAAGGCCAAATGAAGTCACCGCTCCTTCCCTTTTGAAAACCAATCTGTATATTTCTATTTTTTTCCTCATGTCGTTTTTTTGTTTCTGTGTTACTGTATGGCGCCCATAACTGGTTTCAGACAGGCTACATCGTCTCTCCACTCTGTTCCTCACACCACAGTGAATGTGTGTGTTCCTCTGAGTATTTTAACGTGCTCTGTCTGATGGTTTAGGGATTACCAATAAAGAATTTTAACTCTGGGTTTGGGAGGATCTTTTTGACATGCCACTTTTGCTCTGAGGAAAAGGTGAATGCGTTGTCGTTGCCACAAGGTGGTGCAATTTAACCAATCTAGGAAACAGGGTGGTTTTCTCATTACTCCAAAACGTGTTGAGATTTTTACCCCAGTCCTTGGCACACGGAGGAAAGAAAACAAAAGAGGTCAGGATAAAACATGTGGTGTGAAATTAAACGTTTGTGTGCAATAACTAGTATTGCAATAGCTTGTAGGCTCCTATGTCCCTGATCTTCAGGCTTAACTTAACCTCGCTGTCTTTAAACAGGTCATTCTGTGTGACCTGTTTTCTCTGCGTTTATACGTCACTCGCTGTATCCTAATATCAGATGCATATCGTTAAAGCTCAGTTTGGGAGATGTAGCGCCGCGGATGGGGTCTAGCTACATTGCGCGAGAAATCTGAAATGAAACCATCATTGGATTTCTGAAAGGACGTCTGAAATGCATCCAGAATTATTTTTTATGTCTCCCGCCAGTGTTGTTCTATATGCCTCCCTCCGTCACTCTCCAAGAGAATAACAGAATAACATGTTGGCTCTGTGTAACAGGCCTAAATGCACACAGCCTTGTTGGCAATAGGCTAATTAATGTTTAGAATAGCCATTGGCCTAAGGAATCACCCAGGTGCCCAGGGGTGTAGTGAAGGGTATAAGCTATACGCAGCCCACTTCTTTATCCATCATGGACCCACATTAAGTCATACCCAGCTCTTTAAACACCACTAATGTAACAACTAACATTTTCAATACTTCTTTAGTGAGAGTATACCCGCTTCTTTAGTCACCACCACACCCATGACTAGCCTACACCCCTGGTGCCGCCTATCATGCAGGTGCAGATACTATGTGGTGGGAATGTAACATTCCCACCACATAGCCAACTCAGATCGCTGATTTGCTGTTATTTCCACCATTGAATGCTTCTCCCGGTGCTATTTTTGGAGGTTATGGACTCTAAGTAGCCTAAAGCAGCGTGGCTGTGCGAGCGAGAGCAGAGAGACAGATACGTCATGCATGCTTATGCATTCATATGATGATGTAATAGCACCCCAGGGTGCATCTTGGCACGTGCGCTCTCCAATGGCCCGATCGGAGAGAGGGTAAGAGAGAGAGAGACGCTGGAAAACATTCAGCCTAGGGCCTCCTACCGGCTGCGACCGGAATTGCTCCTCTCTCGCTCTCTTTCTGCCCCCTCCTCTCTTTTGGCAGACGTCTCACTCTCATTTGTTACCTATGTTTATAGCCGTCTCATTCCCGCAGTCGTTTCCCGTAGACTCGGTTCTACTGCGGCACATGAACGTTGCCGACTGACGGAGCAGGAATGACTACAGTTGCATCAGCGCGGGCTGTGACAGGTGAGATGCTGGTCCAGGCCCAGTGTTCGTAGTTGTAATTGCTGCTATTATGGCTACGTGGCAGGCTATAGTTATTAATTGACATATTTTCGGTAGAGTCAGTGGACTTAACGGAGTCTAGTCTCCAATCAGTTTTTTCCTTGTATCTTTTTAAGTGTGCTATGTACAAGTAAGTAGTTCAGTTTATGTAAGAAGGGACAGTGCATATTAATCAACAACAAAATGTAAATGCAAGATTTAGCCAAAAGGCTAATTTCCATCTGTAGTTCCTGGCCAAGGTGATATTTTAAATAAAAAGGTTCTAAAGATGAAGACAACCATAACTTATCTAGACAGACCAGAGGCCATATCTGATTGCATGGATTTACATATATTTAGTCTACATAATGAAATCGAGAAGCCTCTGTGTTTATGTGTTTGTGTGTGTGTGTGTGTGTGTGTGTGTGTGTGTGTGTGTGTGCGTGTGTGTGTGTGTGTGTGTGTGTGTTGACTGGGGGGTACACACTGTTCAGCTGTCACATATGAAGGTGAGAATGAAAACTGCTGCTGACAGATGTATGAAGGGTCAGACAGACATAGCACCTGAGCCTGGCCACAACATGTTGACAGGAGATTTATGAAGCTGTATTATTGAGAGAGACCTATGTGACCTGTGTGTGTGTGTGTGTGTGTGTGTGTGTGTGTGTGTGTACTGTGTAGATTTGTGCAGGCATGCTTGTGTGTGTGTGTGTGTGTTTGTTTATTTGTGTGTGTGCGTGTGTGTTTCTCTACAAAAAAAGGAATTATTCCAAAAATATTATTGTGACTGCTCTACCCCTCCAATCAGCAGCTCTGATCCCTCCCCCATTTACTGGAGAAAGCCGCAGACAGAGAGAAGAGCATTGTTGGGCTATAATGAACTTTCCACAATATACAATTTTTCTGAGATGCACCTATATGTGTGTGTATATATATAATACTCCTGTCTCTGGTGGAGCCTCCAGCTTGGAAGAGGAAGATAGCTGGCTGGCCCTGCTGTCTCACCAGAGACTGGAGTGTGTATATGTGTGTATTCATATATGCATATAGACGGCAAGGCCAGCCAGCTATCTACCTGTTCCATGCTGGAGGCTCTCCTACAGCTGTATGGTTTGCTGAGGGACAGGGGAGTTGTCCATGTCCCCTGTTGCACAGGTTGAACAGGAATTGGACGGCGACTCATGGCATGGGTTGTCGCTGTCCAGGGTCCTGGAGCCAATTTAAGGTGCTGAAAGGACAGCTCCAAGCCTGGTCTCATTGTAATTCAATTCAACGTAATTCAACTTTATCCGGACATTAGAAAAAACATACAATACAAAAGATATAAAATAAAAAATAAAAAATTATATTTCCTTGCCTATACTCTCTCTCTCTCCCTCTCTCTCTCCCTCTCTCTCCCTCTCTCTCTCCCTCTCTCTCTCTCCCTCTCTCCCCCTGTCTAAAGAGTCTCCACGGATGGACAGAATTCAGTTAGCGAAGGAGAGGAGGGAGGAGAGAGAGAAGAGTCAGGGTATGAGTAACTCCAGCTGGAGGGGCTGTATGGGGTCTGTCTTGTCTGTCACGGGGCAGTGGGCACGTTTTCTCTCTCTCTCTCTCTCTCTCTCTCTCTCTCCCTCTCTCTCTCTTTCTCTCTCTCTCTCTCTCTCTCATCTTTCATCCCCCCACACACACATACATGTTCTGTATACCCACTAACACTAATGTGTGTAGATCTGGCCGAGCTCCTGCGTGATAAGGAGCACCGCGCACAGCTCCAGCTGGAGCGCCGTGCTGAGGAGCGAGGGAGGAGGGTGGAGGAGCAGAGGAGGAGGGAGCAGGACCGCCGCGCCTCTGCAGAGGAGAGGAGACGACAGCACCAGGATGAGGAGAAGGTCAGAGGTCAAACTAACCACGCCAGGACGAGTCTGTCCCCCAGTTTCGGACCCCTAGATCCTCTTCACCTCTCCCTGTTCTCCCTCCCTCCCTGTTACAGTAATTTTATCAGATAATCTTATTTCTCTCTCTTCCTCTCTCTCTCTCTCTCTCTCTCTCTCTCTCTCTCATGGTCGCTCTTTCCGCACTTGTTTCCAGATTCAAGATTCTTTTATTGGTCACATGTAATGTACGGTGTACAGTCACAGCGAAATGTAGCTGCCAGTTTTACGCTGCTCTGGGCTGAGTGGTCTTCCTGCTGCTCTCTGCTGAGTGGTCTTCCTGCTGCTCTGGGCTGAGTGGTCTTCCTGCTGTTCTCTGCTCTCCCAGGACCCACAACCATTCATTCATTCATTTATTTCAATTGAGTTCAATTGAATCAGGCCGAGTTTAACGGAATTGTCCTGAGTAGGACAGATGGTGCTGTACAGTGCATGTATACAGTAGCAGAACTAAAGACTTCAGGGTCAACAACTTCCCAGATACCGGTTAAATCTTGCCTCGGACAAATCCACGATCGCCACTGAACCTTTTTAGTCTAGGTTTAGGCGTGTTCTAGGTCTAGTGACCTAGAGGTCTAGTGGTCTAGTCTAGTGGTCTAGTGATTCTAGTGACCTAGAATACCTAGTGATCCTAGTGATCATCTTATATTTTGTTTTTCCTCTGTGATGTTTCTGTTGAAGATGTTAAAAACAGCCTCTCTCATGAGTATTTCAAGTCAACGATAGAAATCCAATATTGCGTGTTGGAGCTTATATACTATACTATACTATATCTAATTTAAGTCTCATGACGTCTGATGCTTTTGACCTGTGTCTTTGTCTGTACCTAGCTGTAACTGCTAAGCAGTGCACAGAGGCTCGATAACCCCCTCTCTGCCAGGGACAGTAGGGTCCACTTATAGAGGAGGACTGAACCATTCTCTGTCCACGGGGGGTGTTTCTGTCTACTCATTGATTTATTTGGAGCTTGTCTTCTTAGCCCCCACCTAGTGACATAATGATTGGTGGGTCTCCAGGGATGCATAATGACATCATCGCTAGCGTATCATGTGGCATTTTCCAGAATCAGACATCCAATGTACACACAGATGAAGAGAATAACCCTGCATGTGACAGAGGCTTCTGCATACTTGATTAGGAAGCAGGTAATGTGTTCACTGTGCACTCAGTGTGTCCACGTTCCTAAACCCTTTCTGTGAAGGCAAGGTCGTGGAATTGAATAGAACATGAGATGACATCATGGGAACGACCATATGTATATATTTTTCTTCCTCTGAAGCCGAGGTGCATTTCTAACACGTTTAAACTCTGGGGATCTAGATTTTTCAACCAACTCAAAATGGCCGATAATCCTGATTTTTTTTCCGTCTGACAAACAGAAACATGATAGTATGTGAGCATGGTCAGTTAAACGGGTTTCTACACTGTAGATGTAGTTGTCTAGTGGGGTTCTGTCTCTGTGGAGCTCCGGCACGTTCTATTTCAGACCCGGGTCTTGTCTGGTTCTGCGTTGCCGTAGTGACGTCATCCAGCTTCACCTCAAACGACTCTCTCTCTCCCTCTCTCTCTCTCTCTCTCTCTCTCTCTGTCTCTCTTTCTCTCATCTCTGTCCAAATGTCTCCCTTTCTCCTTTTCTCTGTGTTCATCTCTCTCTCTTTCTCTGCTCTCTCTGTATCTCTTTTTGTTCCTCTCTTTTCTCTCTTCCCCTCTCATCGGTCCCCACCCCCCTCCTCCCTCCTCCCCCCCTCCTGCAGTGCTGTGTGTGTGACTCTGCATACACCCCCCCCATCCTAAGGTAGGGCATTCCCATCCATATACTGCATTCTCCGTGAGGAAGGGTGTATGAGTACCCACCTCTTCAATGACTCTTCAACCACCATACCAACACACACACACGGTGGGCAGTTTTCGAAGAGTAATACAATTAACTGCGGCGAAATGAATAAACTTGAGTGGTATGAGTAAAAGTGAGTGTGAAAGAGAGAATGACTGTGAGGGTAAGTGAGAGAGAGAGGAGAGAGTACATCTGTCCATCTCAGGAAAATGACATCAGAGTCTCCGTTTCCCAGCTATAATATCTATGTAGCCCAGACATTCGGGGGTTAAATATCCGCTGGAGAAATACTGTCACAGACCAGATGAAGGATGAGGGAGAGAGATAGAGAGGAGGATGGAGGAGTAAGAGAGAGAGATAGATAGATAGAGAGAGGAGGGTAGAGGGATGACGACAGAGAAAAGCCTGTATAACCACCTAGCCAGTCAGTGTGTTTATGAGTCATGATGAAATACAGTATGTGAGTGCATGCAGGCAAGCTCCCCTGGGTGTGGGTGTGCGCGTGTGTGTGTGTGCGTGTGTGCGTGCGTGTCATCAAGAGAGGAGGGGGGAAGGGAGGATCACGCGTCCTCCCTCCTTCCTTCGGGCTAAGTGCTCTCGGAAATAGACTCAGTCATCAGAGAGAAAGAGAGAGAGAGAGAGAGAGAGAGAGACGTAGATAAAGAAAAAAGGAAGGCGTGAGTAGAGAGAGAGAGAGGGTGGGGTGAACGATAGAGCAGAGGGAGGGGAGAAGGAAAGAGAGAGAGAGCATCAGAGCTACCTAGTGGGAGCGGCAGACAGAGAGAGAGAGAGAGAGAGAGAGAGAGAGGAGGAATAGAGCAGGAGAGAAGAGGCCCTGTTTTATTTACCAGCGGACGGACGGTGTGAAAGAACGAACGGACGAACGAAAGAACTGAACTGACGTTCGGCAGAGAGAGAGAGAGAGAGAGAGTGGGGTTCGGTTGCTGCTGCCGCGGTAACCATGGCGCA
>NC_140242.1:10448917-10511417 GCF_949987555.1 Borostomias antarcticus
CCATCGCCTGCCCAAGGTATGAGTCAACACACACAAACACACACACATACACACACACAAACACACACACACTGGGTTTGATCTGATCTGACTCAGCTGCAGAGTGACTCAGCAGACTGCCTGGCAGGCAGCGGGAGAGCTCCCTCTGGTGGCCGTCCAGGAGCTCGCCTCCTTCTCGGCTGTGACGAGGCTGTGCAGGCTTGAATAGCGCTCGCTCTCTTATTCTCTACTGTCCTGGGTAACCCCCCCCATCCCTCCGCAGGTGTGTCTGGGGTTGGGGGGCAGGCTGACGGAGCGTTGGAGGAGGACGTAGGGGTGGACATCGCCCCCGTCTCCGTGACTGCAGATTCCCCCCTCATCTCTCTGGGACCCCTGGAGACGAAGAGCTGTGGGGACGAGCTCTCGGACGGAGTCCAGTCCATGGATGTCAGGTGGGGGGCGGAGCTGCACCTCTGTTTGTCTCTCAGTCAAGTCTGTCTCCAACTTGATGTCCTACAGTCGTGTGCTGCTGTCTGTAAGAAATTAAGGGAATGTCATCAGAATCAGAATTAATGCCATGCAGTTCTTCAACATACTAGGAATTTGCTTTCGGTCATGGTGCATAACATGGAGACTGCGTTGGACAAGGTGTAGGGATGAGATAGGACAGTGCAAAGAGCAAGTACATCAGCCCATCAGCCATAAGCCAGGTTGGACTTGGCCTGGTTTTTACTCAACTTGCTTCGGTGGAAAGACAGTAGCCTACATCACTGCAATGTGCACACAACTTCGGTTTTATCAAAACGTCCATGTGGAAGCTTTTCTTTTACTCTTTTCAAATGAAATTTGCCGTTCAGCACACCGGGGGAAGTCTCCTCAAACATCGTGTTATCTCAGAGTGTTTACATTAGCTAGGCTACTGAAAGGCATATGAAACGCGCAGATAACTAATCCGCGTTTCACATCCTTTCAGTAACAGCCAGGTAAACACTTGCGTTTGGAATTACGGGAGGAAGTTGGGTTCAAATTTGGTAATATATTTAATTTGCTTCTTTTTTTTTTTTGCGAGTTAAAGTTTCCAGATTAATCGCGAACCTTAACGTGCTAACATTGACAGCCCTAATATATATGCTTTATATACAGTACTGTATATGGATAGCACACACGTGGTACCGGTCTCTCTCACACTACTTGCTGGTGTCTCCCACAGTCCGGTGTCCAGGGACGAGCTGGCTCAGGAGTTCTCCCCGGTCACCGAGGGGTTAGACAGCGTGAGCGTGAGCAACGCCCGCACCCTGGAGCACCTGCTGGACCTGACGGCCCAGCGCCGCACAGGCCACGACCCGGGGCCACACCCCTTCCCCGAGCTGCCGGCGGCCAGCAGCGCCGCCGCCCTGGGCGACCTCAACAAGAACCTGCTGATACAGGACTACTGTGGCTCCGCCTCCTTCGCCGGCCCCGCCCGCCAAGACTCCTCCTCCCAGCTCATCCACAGCCTCAGCTCCAGCCCCGGCGCGCTGGACATCCAGTAACCAGGTATATTACACACACATGCACACACGCATGCACACACGCACACACACACTCACATGGACACACACACACGCACACACACACACACACACACACATATAGTCAATCAATACATTTTTGCATTGCATTATGATGATACTGATAATTGGCATATCAGCGATTCTGGATCAGACCTGATTTTTCCTCTCCTCTTCCTTCTCCTCTTTATCCTCCTCTTACTCCTGCTCCACCTCCGTCTCCTCCTCATCCTCTTTCAGGTCATTGCTTCGGCCTGGCGCTGGCTGTGTTGATACAGACTGGAGCCAGGAGAAACAGAGTCGCCTCTCCCCCCCATCAGAGAGACCAGAGAGAGAGAGAGACCAGCACTTCCCTATTTCTCCGCCTCACGGGGGGGCCACCCTCCATCTGCTCTGCACTGCCCCTCCCATCCGCTCAGCTGCCTGAGAGAGAGAACAGCCGCTGATGAATGTCCGGGTGCCCGTCCATATAACTCTACACGTCTGCTGAATACCCTGCTGAAACACACACACACACACACACACACATACATGCCCGTCCATATAACTCTACACGTCTGCTGAATACCCTGCTGAAACACACACACACACACACACACACACACACCATAATACTACAAAAAAGTAAAGCTTCGCCTCTCTCAGCTCTGGCTGTTTAATACTCTGTATAGATCTTGTCTCAGTGTTTGCTGACTTTGGGCGATAATATGATACAAAGTGATATGATACAGTCCCTGTTAATAATGTCCTGTAGCATTTATCCTGCAAGAAACAGTGAGATGCTGTCGTCGTCCCTGTAGCATCTTCAACTGGGACTCTGTGTCCTGTATATACTGTGTACAATGTCAAGGGGGTTAGATCTCGGCTGTGGTTGAGTACTAAACTACTGTGTCTGGGGTTTCTCTGTGTCAGTGTTTATGATGCTATTAACTCCTGGCCTTCTAATCCAATATCTTGACTATTTAGCTATATAAAACTCAGTTACTAAATCTACTGTAGATATGTCAGCATTCTGCAGCTGGAGAAATAAGTAATATACAAAGGTGGATAACACTGTAATCTCATTACTTTAAAAAAAAAAAGTAATAAGGCCTGGCTTTTTATTCTGTTTCTATGCTGTCCATTGTTGCAAAATACCTGGAAAAAAAACACTCTCCATGGAGAGAAGTAATGGGAAAATAATCAGTGCAAAAAGTAGAAAAAGTAATCTATCAGGTGTGCTGTGTTTTTATTTCTAGGCTGGGAAATTGTGGAAAAGGTGTGATGTGTATGTGTTTTGGACTCACTGTAACGGCTCTAGCTGTAGTTTAAGTGTGCAATGTTCTAAATGTGTTGCACTGCTCAGCCTCTGAAGATGTTTACCTCTGCTCCCTAAGGAAGGGGCCACTCATTCTGCAACCTCTCCGAATCAACTCTCAAACAGGCTCTGATAAGTAACAACAGTTATCATCACAACTCTGCCTTCCCAGGCAGATTTTAAATCTAGACAGCTAACTGCGTTCAAAGAATCATAGTTTACTATATTGACAGTATCCAGTCATACAGGCTTTCTGTATTGTAGCCTACGAATCTCACTGTAACACTATACTTTGCTCTCAGGGTATGTGGAGCCCAGCATGTGTGCTCTTCTTGTTCCAGGAAACAGGCTAGGACGCAGGGCCTATGTGTTTGACGGCTATTATAGTGATGCTGTAGGCCTGTCTCCTCATGATTGGGGTAGTATTGTGTCCGTTTATCATTGCAGTCTTCAGTGATCTAGACTTTGACTTACAGTGTCTCTCAAATTCATTCATTTTCCCAGATGCTGTCGATATTCCTTGTATCATAAGTGTCCCCCTGCCTATCAGGGTTTGTATATATACTGTATGGAGTAAAAAAAAAAAAAACATGAAGGCCAGAATGTTAATCACACTAAACTCACAATGTCACTGGAGCTGGTAGTCAGTATAGTATGTGATGCATGGATATCTGCTGATAAAGAACAATAAAATGCCATCAAGCCATTTGTCGCCCGTCATTTCATGTACTACTAGATTAGCCATTTGATCCATTATTTCATTGTTATCATATTCCAAAGATTGGGGGGTATGGAATGCCATTTGTGTCAATATTAAATAAATAAACTTGCCTATGAAATAAATCCTGAAATAAATGAGGCAGTAAATATATAAATAAAATTAAACATAAATATATAAATGAGTCAGTAAATGAATAGGTTTTTATTTCTAAATGTTTTTCAACTACTTTTATTTATTTCAGGTGACTTTTATTTCATAATCCCACATTTATTTATTTCAGGGCACTTTTATTTCATAACGCCACATTTCATAATGCAATGCCACATTGGTTATTAGGCATTATGAAATAATAAGTCCACTGAAATAAATAAAAGTAGTCAATTTCAAAAACCTAATTTTGAAATAAAAACATTTATTTATTGATTGATTTGTTTGTTTGTTTGTTTACTCCTTTATATATTTATATTTACATGTATTGCCTCATTTATTTATTTTATGATTAATTTCTTAGACATATACATGTCTTTCAAATTGATGAGGGACAGGGTTTGGTGTTAGCTGCTAGGAAGCGGAGGATTCGGGGTGGGAGCAGTGGGGGGAGTGAGGGGGATAGGCGGGGTGGAAAGGTGGCGCGGCGGGGGGGTGAAGTAAGGGATGGATTTAAGGTGATTTTGCGGTTTAAGGATGGCCAGGATATAAGGAAGGTGAGTCCGGTGGCTTTGTCTTGTGTACTACATGAACAGCTAGGGGAAATTGTGTTGGCGAGGGTTCTGGTTGATGGTGCGTTGTTGGTCCAATGCAGGGACGAGAGGCAGAGGGAGAAGGCGATGAAGTTGACGAGTGTGTGTAGCAAAGTGGTGGGGTTTGCTAAAAAGGCTGGTGAGGAGTCGGTTGGTATTCCGGTGGAGGAAGATCTGGAGGAAGTGAGGGAGAGGGTTACGGGGGGCAAGGTGGTAGACATTAGAAGGTTGCAAGCTAGGCGGGATGGTGAGAAGGTGGATAGCTTGTCAGTGTTGCTGGAGTTTCAGGGGAGGGTGCTGCCAGAGAGGGTGAGGGTGGGCCACCTGAGCTTTAATGTGAGAGTGTATGTGTCGTCTCCGTTGAGGTGTTATAAGTGTCAGAGGTACGGGCATATTGCGGTGGGGTGCAAGGGTAAACAGAGATGCGGGAGGTGTGGTGGGGATCATGAGTATGGGAACTGTGAAGAGGGGGCGGAGGTGAAGTGTATTAATTATGGGTGGGCCCATAGTGTGGCCTATAGTGGGTGTGTAGTGAGGAAGAAGGCGGAGGAGGTGCAGAAGGTGAGGGTGACCAGGGATATTTCATATGCAGAGGCGGTCAAGGTAGTTCAGCAGGAGAGGTCTGGGGCGGTGGAGAATAGGGGGGTGGTGCCTCCTGAGAGGGAGCAGGCTAGGGAGCACGCCAGGGAGCGGGCTAGGGAGCAGGCTAGGGAGCAGGCCAGGGAGCAGGCTAAGGAGCAGGCTAGGGATCAGGCTAATAGTGTTGTTAATGATAGTGCTCCAATGGAATGCCAGGAGTCTGCTGGCTAATGGCTAGGAATTTAAGGGGCTTATTCAGGGGTTGGAGAGTCCGCCTGGGGTTATATGTGTTGTGGAGACCTGGCTGAAACCGCAGTTGGATTTTGTGATTCAGGGGTATGTGTGTGTGAGACGGGATAGGGAAGGGGGAGGCAATGGGGGTGGGTGCTACTTTTATTAGGCAGGGGGTCTCCTATAGAATTGTTGAAATCGGGGTGGGGCTAGAGTATGTTGTGGTTGAGGTGTGGATAGGGGGAGGGAGCGTGTGTGTAGTAAACTTCTATAACCCGTGTAGGAGGCTGGAGCTGGGTTCGTAAGAGGCGATAAAGGGCTTTGGTAGGAGGGTGCTTTGGTGTGGGGACTTTAATGCTCATGGGGTGCTTTGGGGCGGGGAGAGGACAGATGGGAATGGGGTGGTTGTGGAGGAGCTAATGGACTCTGTAGGCTTGGTGTGTCTGAATGATGGGAGTGGTACTAGGATTGATTATGGGACAGGTAAGGTGTCCTGTTTGGATTTGACGCTAGCCTCGCAGGCCTTGGCAGGTTCCTGTCACTGGGAAGTTTTAGCTGAGTCAATGGTGGGGGGTGCGGCGGGAGTGGGGGTACCCTGTATTGGAACAGGGTGGGTTTCTGGTGAGTGAGGATGGTGCAAAGGCTAATTTGCTAGCCAAGGTTCTGGGTGAGGTATGTAGTTCTGGGCGGTCGGAGGAGGGGGTGAGGGGTATTCAGGGGACAAGGGAGGAATTTGCTGAGATGCTGGAAGGAGTGGGTGAGCAGGGAGGGGCTATTAATGCGCCATTTACGTTGGAGGAGATGAGGAGGGCAATGGGGAAGTCAGGACTTACTTCCCCAGGTATGGATCAGGTGTGCTATGTCATGCTGAAGCATTTATCTGATGAGGCATTGGGGGTGGTACTGGGGCTTTATAATAGGGTGTGGCAGGATGGGCAGTTGCCTCAGGAGTGTTAACAGGTGGTTATTGTTCCTATTAAGAAGCCGGGCAAAGATCCTTCAGATCCGTCTAATTACAGGCCCATCGCACTGACCTCTCATCTGTGCAAGCTTATGGAGCGTATGGTCGCTGACAGGCTGACATATTTGTTGGAGGTGAGGGGGCTCAGGGCAACCTACCAGAGTGGGTTGAGCCTAGTGTGGGGAGGTTATTGTTCGCGGATGACGGGGTGCTGTGGAAAAGAGGGAGGAATAGGAAGGGAAAGTAATCTCATCGCCCCCTAGTGGTAGCGTTCCTAATGCCGAGAGAATGAATGGGATTTCTCATAGACATGTCTTTTGAAAAATCATATCTTGGTCGACACCGAAAAGTTAGTAGAATGCAGGACACGATACGGCGTGTGGAGCAGTGGGCCTTGCGGTGGGGCTTCAAGTTCTCTGTGGGCAAGACTACGGCGCTTTTCTTTGGGCAGAAGAAACTTGGGGCAGGGGTGAAGCTGTTTTTGTATGGCCAGGAGCTTGAAAGGGTGGAGTCGTATACGTTTCTGGGGTGTGGTTTGACGCCAGGCTCACTTGGAAGGTGCATATACAGTAGAGGCACTGGTTAGTAAGTGTAACAGGGTGTTGAAAGTGATGAGGTGTTTGATGGGTATGGAGTGGGGGGCTGACAGGGCTGCGCGGCACACTATTTATGTGAGCTTGATCAGGTCTGCTCTGGACTACGGGTGTGTTGTGTATGGGTCGGCATCTAAATCCTTGTTGGGGAGGTTGGATGTGCTCCAAGCTCGAGCTCTTCGGTTGTGCAGTGGGGCCTTTAAGACGACATTGGTGCTGGCATTGCAGGTAGATATGGGGGAAATGCCTCTGGGGCTGCGGAGACTTCAGCTTCTGGTGACGTATTGGGTGGCTGTTCAGGGTCATGAGGGGAGGCCTCCAGTGTGGAGAGTTCTTGAGCCCTGCTGGGAACATCAGAGGCAGCGGGTAAGCAGTTTTGGTTGGGTGGCAGCACAGAAGGCGGGTGAGCTGGGGTTGTTGGATAGGGGGTTTGCTCCGGCTGTGGCCTGGCCAGCAGTGCCACCATGGTTTGTGCCTGAGCCTGATAGACTTTGGACTGCTCGGATGGGACCAAGATGGCAGTGGGGTCGGTCCTCAGGGTCTGGGGTCATATGTGGGGCGGGAATTCTACAGCTACCTGCAGATTTATACGGATGGCTCGAAAGATCCTGAGACTGGTAGGACGGCGGCAGCGATGGTGATCCCAGAGTTTGACATCAAGGAGGGGAGGAGGCTCACGGATTATATATCTGTGTTTGCCTGTGAAATGGTGGTTGTGGTGCTTGCTTTACAGTGGGTGGAGGAGGTGCGGCCTGAGCGGGTGGTGATTGCATCGGACTCCTGTGCAGCGCTGGCTAGCTTGCAGTCTGGAACATCTGAAAGCAGAGAGGATTTGCTGTATGAGATCCTCCAGTCGCTGTACAGGATCCAGCAGCTGAGGCTGGTGGTGCGGTTTGTGTGGGTCCCTGCCCATGTGGAGTTGGAGGGGAATGAGAGGGCTGACAGGGCTGTGAAGAGGGCGCTGAGGAGCAGTGGCAGGGTGGAGGTCAAACTGGGGAAAATGGAAGCTAAGGCCATAATTAAGAGGCAGGTTAAGAGGAGGTGACAGGCGGCATGGAGTGCAGAGCGGAGGAGCCAGGGTCTGTTCAAGTATACACCAGTGGTTGGGACCGTAGGGTATGGGGGTTGGAGTAGTAAGTAAGTAACACTTTTTCTGTTGGGGAAACATACAACTGGGTAGTGTGATTACTGTGGGGAGGAGGAATCAGTGGAGCATGTGTTATTGTCTTGCAGGAAGTATGTTGGGGAGAGAGAGGTATTGCAGAGGGCTTTAGGTGGGGTTGGAGTGGGTTGTATTGGTGGGGTGTTGGCGAAGCGCTCAGGGGATCAGAGCTGGGATCTATTGCTGGAGTTTCTGAGGGTGACGAACCTGCTACGTAGGATCTGAGGAGTGGAATGTGAGGGGATAGGGGGTGGGGATCTCCTCCACACTCCAGACCAGTGGGTGACGCACCTTTCAGTTGTTTGTCAACCGCCATAAAACCAAACGAAGAAGAAGATACAGGAAGCAGTAAGTTCAAGGAGACAGACAGAGCCTGGCTGGAGCACGTGGTAGTGAGGCGCGTTTTTTCGGAACATTACGGCATCGCGGCAGCCTTGCCGTGAATGCTTCCATGGGCGGCGCCACGGACGGTGATAGTGAGGATGGGATGGATCAAGGCGGTTAGCATGTGCAGTCGAGAAAGTGGGACAGGAGCTAGAGGAGTGATAGTTCTGGGGGGGAGGATGTGTAGCGGGGGAAGTTTGGGGGGACTGGTGGTAGGAAGGGGGTGGGGGAGCGGGTAGATTGGAAAGTTGTGTTGGTTTTTAGGGAAGGGCTTGGTCAGTTTCACCCCCTGAAGACACCTGCTGCTGTTAAGAAGGCCGTGTGTGTGATCCGGTTTGCTAGGTTTTTGGGCAACGGGAGGCTTTTGGTTTTCGCGAAGGATCAGGTGCAGAGGGATAAGTTGCTTGAGATCGATTTGCTGGGTGGTGTTCTGGTGAGTTCTCACGTCCCGGGGGCTGCAGCACAGCATCGCGGGGTTATCTCTGGTGTGCCTCTGGAGCTGACTATCGCCGAGTTGGTTCGGGAAGTGAGGGGTGGCAAGGTGGTGAGTGCAAAGCGACTGCACGCGAATAGGCAGGGTGTGAAGACGGATAGCTTGACTGTTGTGCTCGAGTTTGAGTTGCTGAGGCCCCCGGAGTGCGGGAGTTTGTTCCCAATCCCCTTCGGTGTTTTAAGTGCCAGCGGTTGGGTGATGTGGCTGATCAGTCTAGTGGCAAGCCTAGGTGCGCTAAGTGTGGGGGTGGTCATGGCTACGGCGAATGTGCTCCGGGTGCCAAGGTGTGTTGCTGTAATTGTGGTGGGGAACATAGTGCTGCGTTTGGTGGCTGTCCTGTGCAGGTGCGGGATAGGGAGGTGCAGAAGTACCGAGTGGCGCACCAGGTCTCGTACAGTATGCGGTTAAGAGGGTGGCGGGCTCTGGGGTGGCTGGCTCTGGTGCTGGCCTGCCTGGCTCCCGGCCAGTTGGCTTGGGACCAGCGGCGCCGGGGACTGTGGCCCCGCGTTCGCTGCCTGTGGAACGCCCGTGTGTGAGGCGCTGTCAGTGCTGTGGGTTTCTGTGGTGCTTTGGGTGCTGTTGGGAGGGGAATGTGGCGTGGGGATTTTCGTGCTTTGTGGGGCGGTGGTCACGCTGACGGGGCTGGGGAGGTTGTGGTGGGGGTGCTGGAGGAGCGCTCGCTGGTGTGTCTCGTTGGTGGCCGGGGGACTAGAGTGGTTGTCGCTTGGAGCGGGGCATCGTGTTTGGGTCTGCCGTTGGTCTCTGGTGTTTTGAGTGGTGTGTGTGACTGGTCTGTTTGTCTGGCTCTTCTGTGGGGAGCGGTCATTTTCCCGTCTTGTGCTCTCTAGTATCCTGTAGTGTATGTCGCCCGAGGTAGTACATTCCGGTAAGGTAGGTGGCGGTATGCACCTTTAGTTGGTCCGCGACCCGCCATTAATTTTAAGAAGAAGATACAGGCCGTGTCCGAATTGCATACTACTTGCTATATAGTAGGCGAGATGCAGCATGCTGCATCAAAACTGTGCATACTGTATTTCGCCTACTATATAGTAGGTACTATATAGTAGGCGAAATCGGCGAAAAAATGGCCGAAAATGTAGCATAGTCCAGAGCATACTGTTCCGGAAGTCGAGACGTGATACGTCACTGGGCTGTGAGAAAAATAAAAAAAGATGGCGAACGAAGAGGTCACCGGGACCGCAGCGGGAGTTTTCAAATGTAAGTATTGACTTAATTTGTCGATGAAAAAAATATTTTTTCGGACAGATATCTTAGTTAAACCGACACAGAGCTACAAATGCAGTTTTGTGTATATAGGTGGGGTAGAAATGACATTTCGAAAAAGAACGTCATGATAGCTAGCTGCTTGCATTGATCTCTGTGGTGGACGTTACGTTAGCTAGCTAGCCCAGCTAACGTTAATAGGCTACTAACGTTACAGGTGTTCAGACGGCTCTTGCTCAAAACGTATTAATGTCATAGCTTAAATGTTATTATAGCTAGAATCAAGACAAACAGAGTAACATGTCCATGTAATATGACCATGATTGCTTAAGAAATGTATAAGAAATGTCGAAATTGTGATGAGTTGTTAAATGGCTAACCTAAGCCACCGAGCCTAACGTTACTTGAAGTTGTTTAAACAATTGTCTGTTCATTCCATGATTTAAACGAGTTCAACTGTTCATATATCATATATTAATATATTAGTATTCATTGTCCCATAATACTTCTGGATGTATTTCAGGGACCAACGACCACACCAGGGACGATGATCCTCTGGAGGACAGCCGCATGGGTGGCCCCCATCGCCTCTTCCAAGACCCCGTACCACTTCCACGAAGCGGCTGTGGCCTCCCCTCCCTCTGTGCTGACCCCAGTTCTGGGGCTCTTTAGGTCCTATGAGGTTAGATAACAGTTTTCTAGTGTCATACAAACTGTGAGTCCCTATCAATATCTTTGCTATCATGTAGCCTGTAGATCAAAATCACCTTGTACATGGCTACAAGGTTCTCTGTGTGCTTTATCCAGGCTGTCTCCGTCGTCCCCTGCAGCCCAGCTTCTAAGATGTAGGTCCTACATAAATCAATATCCAAAGTAAACAGACCGCTGGATTGCTTCTAAACAACAATGCATACGTTAGTTAACTTACTCCAAGCCTTTCAGCGGGTGTTTCTCTTCCCCCTAAACAGGGAAGAGTTGGCCGTCTGATGTTGAATGGGGGAGAGAGAAGGCAGAGATGAAGGCTGAGTGGAGGGAGGAAAGGGGGTTGTTTAAGGAGAGGGAGGACCGGCTGATGTTGCTTCTAGAAGCCTCAGTCAAAAAAAACGTATCTTGTTCCATTATTGTTTTTGTTATTTTTTATTAAATGTATTTTCTTGAATTAAATTGGTGTTTGTGTGTCATTCCTTGTAATGTATTCCCAGTCAAAGAACAAATGTCACTATACCTAAAACCAGTCATTAGAGTAAAAGAACATTCCTAATGGACATTGTAGTTTGCAATTAGGCATGAAAGACGGAACACACATGTTGGTTCATAATGCTTCATTGGAATTATTCAGAGACGGTTATGAAAGCATCACTGTTTAATGTGTCTGACTAACGACTACTTGATAAGGGAGTTACATGTCCAAAGCGCTCTGCGTGTTGTGTTAAGACCTTCCAAGTTACTGTACATGACCTGTAGACATATCAAGACAATGTGTCTGATGTGTAGATATTACACTTTGTTGAAATGTTAATACATCAAGAAGTAACCTTTACATGTATAATGGAAGAAACACAACCATAAACATTTCTTGGATATTTTTATTACACAATGGTCTTCAAATATACTTTTGACTTGTTTATATTTGGTCAGATCATTAGCTTTCCTTGCAAAAGGTACTGACAGGAGAACGCTGATCTGTTGTCTCCCCCCAAAATACTTAAACTGATTACTATGTACAGTGTTACACATACATTTAAATACAAATACATTTAAACAAATGCCTCAAGGCTGCCTATAACCAACTGATCGGTGTTTAAAGCCTCAAGGCTGTCTATAAGGAACAAGGCAAAGCACACTCATGAACTGATAGACTGACTACTTATGGCAGGATGGGGGTAGTCGTGCTCACCAAGAGCTGCGATCCAGGCAGCTTGTGCTGGTGCTGATGCTGCCGCTGCGAGACACTTTCTGAGGCCATCTCCAGGGTTGGGATGATCTGCAGCTGCAGGACCATGGCCACCATCAAGGTCTTCAACATTTAAATGGTTAAATGCAATTAGGCCTACTGTAAGTCGCTTAGCAGACACACAAAAGTGTGCTAAATAAATGACTAAGGTAATGCTGGACAAAAGTGTCTGCTAAATTACTGATGTAATGTTACCTCCAAAGACTAGCACCTGTGTGAATGACAAGACCATTGTAAAGGGTGAGTACTGAGAAAAGCTCTAAATGCAATGAATTATTATTATTGTTATTGCTATTATTAGCACCTCCATGGTCTTGCCCCATCCTCCTGACCATCACCAAGGTTCCTCTGTGTCGATTTTGACAATCTGAAGTCCCTCCTTGTGTCCGCGCCGTCAAAATAGGTCCTCAGCAGGGACGTGGAGGTTGACTTGGTGAGGACCTCTGTCTTCCATGTGAGCCTATAGGGGGAATATTATTAGGGCAAACTTTAACTCATTTGTGCGTATGGCATATACTTGTCTTTACAATATGATAATAGATAGATGTCATTATCTGTAGAGCTAAAATGTAACATTACAAAGCAGGCTTGTAGTGATGAGTAAACCCAGGTAAACTTAGTTTACCCACCTCTTTAAAATGAGTTGAGTTTTATTGTTTTGCTTACCTGCCTCTCAGAATCTATTTAATATAACATCCCTGGTACAAATGTAACAGTATAGCTAGCCCCAAGCCAGCACATGCGGGGCTATCAACTAACCTAGCTAACTAGCGTAGCTAGCAAGCTAACGTTCAATATTTACCTCAACTACAAGCATGTCGAGAAGATCTCATGACGGCTCTTCTCCTTGCAGCGTTAACACGACTTCTCCTGGCGGCAGCAGCAGCCGCACATCCCATGCCAGGAAAAGGCTACATTTTTGTGGATAATACACAAAATGATCACAGAAAACACCGGATTATTGTACCACAGCTTCGCGGGAGTGAACAGTATCGTATCCCGTCACTTCCGCTGGATGACTCGAGTAGCATGCTGTATTTTCTCGCATACTACACGCGTTTTGTGGAACAGTAGGTACTATATAGTATGTAGTATGCCTACTATATAGTGCCTACTATATAGCAAGTAGCAGGTAGTATGCATTTCGGACACGGCCACAGTTTCTTTCGACTGCCTCGTGGTGGCGGTACATGATTCTTTCTCCCCCTAGTCAAAATAGTTTCCGGGTTGTTTCGCGCTTTGGGTGAAACATTTCCACTCACATCTGTTTTGGAATCACGATCCAGCTAAACGCAGATTTTATCACGACAATCAATCAATATCTTCATTTGACGTTCTGTCACCGTTTCAAATATATAGTTAGACAGATTATAGCGAGAGTTCCACCCGTAGTTTGTCCAAGTTATAAGTCGTATTTGGTGCTTTGATATCCTACCTAGCTGCCCGCTTCAGTTTCCTTGAAGGTTCGCCGCTAGCTAGGCTAGGCTAGGCTAACGTTAGCTATAACGTTAGCCGTTTTGGCATTCTTGGCTTTTGGGTAAGTAAAGTGAAGCCGCTAGCTAAGTACGTGCTAGCCCAGGGACAGTCTACTTACTGTAATGAAATGTATCAGTTGCAATGAATGATACAGTATGCTAATGATTAGGCCTACTATTTTCTGGCTCAAAGTGTGTAAGTGCTTAGCATACAGCTTCATGTTTGGGCACCTTCTAAAGGGGAAGTTCGGAGCAGAAATGGAAGCAGACAAAGTTCCATTACTTTAAAACTGGATAGTTAGCTAAATTAGATTAGATTGCTGCCTAACGTTATTCAATTGAAAGTAATTTGAATCACATTCTGTTAATTTGATGGCATTTAAATGTCACAGACTAAAGAAAATATAGCCACACTTAAAATTTGTTTGTGTATGGGTAGTTAATGTTAATGGGCCGGCTGTGGCTCAAGAGGTAGAGTGGGTCGTCCAATGATCGTAGGGTCTGCGGTTCGCACATGTCGAAGTGTCCTTGAGCAAGACTGATCCCCAAATTGCTCCCAATGAGCAGGCTAGCACCTTGCATGGCAGCTGCCACCATTCGTGTGTGAATGTGCGTGTGAATGAGAGGCAATTGTAAGGCACTTTGGATAAAAGTGCTATATACGCGCAGGCCATTTACCATTTAATTGTATTGTATATTCCTTCCCATCTTGTTTTAAAGGTGGAGAGAATGTCAAGACCAAGGTCACCTCACTATTCACATAGGTAAATTGCATTGTCATTCTCATTTATCTTATTCCAGAGTATTTAGGTTTGAACTCATACAGCATAAAATGGTGGTGATGCATACTGTTTTATACCTTGCCAACATCATATAGTAGAACAGGTTGTTTTTGTACTGTATACTCAACCCTGGTACTTGACAGTAACGCTGCGCTCACATGCTTGCGTTTGATGCGTCAACATTGACGGATACCATTCACTTTCAATGGCTGCAGCCGAATGGTATTTTGGTTCCGTTGTTGTCCTGGTGCGTTGCGTTGCTAGCGTCGAAAGTTGAGAAATGTTCAACTTTCAGATGCGTTGCTGGAGCTGCCAACCAATCAGATGTCTTGATGGAGAAAGACCTCATCGCAAGGCGGGATTTTCACATTTTTCGATACCAAGATGGAGGACAAACGCTGTTTGTTTGCAGGATAGGATGTACCCAATACCTGCGGGCACCACGTTCACGTTGCCTCAACCACAATGCATAGACGATCGCCACACGTTCGACCAGATTAGCATCCATGACAGCACTAAACAAAAACCGGGTGGGTTTTCAAAATAGTGCGCGCTAGCAGGTTTGGAGAATCTACTGGCTGTTGAGAGCGCAGTTTCAGACAATGTGATTGGTTGTTGTTGCGTGCGGCAGACACGCCTTCCGCCATACGTTGACGGACACGCATCAAACGAAAGCGTGTGAGTGCAGCGTTAACATGCCCTCCATGTCCCTCACCACACTGTCCTCACACACTTAACAATATGTTCCTAATATTCCCCTTCTACAGAATGAGCCCAAGGAGGTATGAAGACAGAGGAGATTCCTGCTCTCAGAGGTTCCCGTGGGACGACCCTAACTTTGACCCGGAGAGGGTTCTGGCGGACCTGGACAAGTTGCCCTGGGGAGAAGTGCCTGAAGACTTGAAGGCACTGAGGGAACACTTGATGGAGGAGATCCACCCTGGGGCCCAGAGAAGACCTCCCCGTTCCCCGGGCCGCCACCACCACCGGCCTGGACACCACCACCTCCCCCCGGAGGAGTACCACACCCACCGCAGGAGCCTGTCGCCGCCACCTCACGAGCCGGGCTATGGCGAACTCGGAAGGTTCTCCCCCAAACAGCTGCTCCGTGAACGTGATGGCGGGGGCGGAGGAGGAGGGCTCAGAGAAGAGTTGGGGAGATTTGAAGAGAGGGAGAGGCCTTCCCGCTCTCCCCAGAGGCTGCCCAGGGAGAGGTTGCCATCTGTGGCTCACACACACCAAGCCGACCCCCAGCACAGAGACCCGTCCGCCGGCTGGGGAAGAGAGGAGCAGACGCGAGGGCAGGGGAGATCCAGGGAGAGGTTTCACAACCAAGGAAGAGGGGGTGGGAGGGGAGGGGGAGGAGAGCCATGTGGTCCGTTCGAAGACAGGCGGAGAGAGGACCTGCAGCGCGAGAGGAGCCCTCACTCAGACAGGTACAGGAGGGAACAGGATGAAGCAGTGCACCCTGGGTAATTTTAAAGGAGTGCGTTTTCTGGCCGAAGCCAAAGAAGAAGAAAAAGAGAAAGGCCCTTCTTCCCGATTTCCCAATGAGCCGAAAATCTTGCTACTCTTTCTGTGCATAGCCTAACCATGCAACGATAGGTGTAGCACTAATAGATATTGTAGTTGCATGCTTTCTTGTAACAGTCTCATATCTTGTGCATGTTTTAGATGTAATCATTATAAATCTGTCGTTGATATTACTTTACTTGGCTGCACTTGCAATCCAGAGAGCCTCTGACTTTTTAAAAAAAATGGCTACTTAGTTGTCACAATGTGCTTGTATTGTGATCTTTAATGCAAAGCTAAATCACCAGTTGTCACCTTAATCCTGTTTAATCTTATTGCTATGATGTAATCTTAAATAAATCGTAAAAGTTATGTCACCGAATGTAACAGATTGCCCCTAAAAATGTAGTTTAATTCCAGTTCGCCGTGTCATTGTTGAACAATTTCACCTGCTCTTATGTCGACACAGGTACGAAAGGGAGGCAGAGTTTAGAGAGCGGCATCGCTCGCTGGAAAGAGGGCCAGGGGAGCGCAGGGACGAACCCTGGGGAGGCTTCAGCCAGCGGGGGGGCCGGGCGTGGGGCCCCCTTGTTGTGGAACACGATCACGGCATGATGAATGACAGTGGAGGACCGCCGCGGCGGGAACCTTTTGAGGACCGGAGGGACCGAGGCTCGAGTCGAGAGAGACTTCGCTATCGAGCCGGATCCTCTCAGGAAAGGTTCAGGAAGTCGAATATCAGAGAAGGGGCCAGAGGCCACCCCGTCGTCCATGATGGTAGGAGAGACCCTGGTCATGAGGCTAGAAGAAGCAGCCCCGTTCACCCTGAGGGTAGAAACAGCCCTAGCCATCGTGATGCTAGAAGAAGCCCCATCTACCATGAAAGGACCATCCCCATTGGCCTCCCACCAGGTAGAGAGGGTCCAGTGGACCACAGGGGCAGGAGCAGTCAGGCTCACAGGGGCAGAGGGAATCCTTCCCGGGGTGGACGGATGGACTCAGGGCCTTCCAGGAACCAGCCCCACCCACAACCATTCCCCCACGGGCGACCACACTCCCCTCAGCAGCAGAGGCAAAGTGTTCGGCCCAGGGAACCAGACTGGGACGTTGACTCCAGAGAGGAGGAACCACCTGGTTGGGTGCAGGAACCCCATAGTGCACCTCGGTGGGAGAAGGACAGGCAGAGAGGCAGAGGCCGGCCCCACCTAGGAGGCAGGATGGACCCTGCGATGCCCCGCGGGAGGGAACAAAACCCTCACTGGAACGAAACGCAAACTCTCAACGTGGAGGAGACGCTCACCATCAAAGTGGACATGAACTGCCGCGTTGGCCAGAACAGGTAAAGTATCTCTGAACGCAGCTATCAAGGGGGTCAAGGGTGAAAGTTCATGCTTCCATTCCACAATTCAACGGTGGGCCACTGAAGAACATTTGGATACTGTAGCAGGAAGAAGGTGTTCAAAAGCCAGGATGAATTCTACAAAGTCATTCTTGGAAGATGAACACTGTAACACCGGAGGCTGTTATATATTGAAATCTCACTGTGGAATCCAAAGGCTATATTGTGGGAGCAACACCAGCAACCCTATATCCACAACCCTGGAGTATCGTAAAGGAACCGAACATATCATAGTCATGTTTTGAACAGTTGGAAGATGACGGGGAGCACACAAATGAAAACACCTGATCACTTTCATCCCAGTCAATAAACCTAACAAGATATAGGAACTTTCCATGGTGATGGACGTGGATACCTCCCATACTGAAAAAGCTGTCAGAAAAACATACTCGAGTGTGGAGAGAGACCCGGAGTTTGACCTTTTTGTCATCGAGTTCATCTCATCACCATGCATTGCTGAAGTGTTTTTTAAGCACACTTCTTTGGCAAATGGAGTGCGTGATCAGTCAAGGGGTCAGGGCCTCCAGCTCTTTCGGTAGCACTCAAAAAAGACGATTGAACAAGAGGAGAATATCAGTGCAAACTAAATTTATCAGCACAAGACACAGAAGAACCACCAGGCTAAGACTGGAGGCCAGCACTCATGTAGGCCTACTGTATATCATGACAGTCTGGGCCCTAGTTGGCACAGTGAATCAACATGGTTGAGTTGGTGTTCCAAGGCTCACTGGGCAGAAATTGTATGAGGATGAGTGGGAAAACATCTGGACGACATTGACACACTGGAACCTTTTCGTTTGGAAACACCTCAGTCTTAAAAGCTACAGGAACATTTTGAATCGCCGTCTCTTGGGGAGCCATGTGAAGCGGAGGAGGATGTCAGAAGGACTGTTTCCTGCAAGCAACAGAGACCGACAGTAACAGCATCAAAGCCTGCTCAGCTAACGGTTGTTGTGGATATGTCCACCAAAACACCTGCTCTACTCCAAGAACACTAATAATGTTTTGAACTGACAAGCTTTTGCCTTAGACCTGAATTAATGTGCAAAGGTAAGTCAACATGCTCTTCCTTAAAAGGCTTCGAAAAGGACAGTCAATTGGAGTGAGGAATTGCATGGTCTCCCTTCTCACACACCAGTGAAATGACTTGGATGTCTGACACAAACCTCTGTGGATCTCAGGTGACCTAAAGACGAGCATGACCCAGCCCCTGAGAGCACACATCTGTTTCTTCAGGGAGGCTGTTTTTGAATCCCAAACCAGGATTCCCAGGCCCTTTTGAAGAGTTTCCAGAAGCAATGACCCTGATGAGAAAGAATTGCTCAGATGCAACACTACAACGACTGGCCGCTGGAACAAAAATGGGCGCGGAAGGTGGACATTCCTCAGATGTCTGGTCCCTTCCCTGGACGCATTTGGAAGCATAGACAAGCGTACAGTTCCATGCTGAAACTGGGACCCAGGGAGCATGCAAAGACCCTGCCTTGCAATGAAACTGGACAGAACAAGGAGCACAACACTAGGACTTTGGCCATAACAGGAGGGAGGTGAAAGGATTAACAGCTACAAAAGAGCTGCCAAAGCAGACAAAGTACCGGAACTTCAGGTCTGGGAGTCCTTGGGATACGAGAATGTGCACTCTGTGGACATACTTGAAGACAAAGGTTGGATTACAGTACTCTGTAGTAGAACACCATAATTACATAGGCTACATCAAGAATGTCCTCACCATGGAGTGGACACCAAAGAGTTACTGGACAGACGGGATGAGACAGTAAGATTTGACAAAGAGAATTGAAGGTTCCAATGGAGAGGCAGTGTGATAGACTGGGCTCCTTAACTCCTAACCCAATATGAAGCTTTCATTTGGACTAAAAGCCGTTAAACACTCAACTAACTTTGCAAAATATCTGTCACGTCTACATTCAAAGGAGCTTGAGTGTTAACTGAAGTTCTCAGTCGAGGGAATGGCTGTGACTCATTCAGGCTAGAGGATCTCAGAGCTCACCTGGTACCTGGAAACAGGGTACTGCATCAGCAAGGCTATGCTGTACATGAACACGTCCCAAAACTGCCAGTGTGGCACAGTGTTCCAATGAAAGCACACTATCCCCCATGATCGAAAACTGTTATTCACACACATGGAAGTGATCCTCAGTAGACTCAAAAGAATTGGGAAAATGCAAGAGGCGGTGCTGCAAATGTCAGGCTCAGCCAAGAGGGTGAAGTGGATGATGAAGCCTCCTCTGTGATGGTCCGTGGACTGTGCAGAACACAAGGAAAGAGAGGTTCCAGAACTGTGGACTGTATAGAACACAAGGAAAGAGAGGTTCCAGAACTGTGGACTGTAAAGAACACAAGGAAAGAGAGGTTCCAGAACTGTGGAGTGTATAGAACACGAGGAAAGAGGTTCCAGAACTGTGGAGTGTATAGAACAAGGAAAAAGAGGTTCCCCAACTGAACCATGCAGGACACAAGGAAAGAGAGGTTCCACAACTGTGGAATGTATAGAACACTAGGAAAGAGAGCTTCCACAACTGTGGACTGTATAGAACACAAGGCAAGAGAGGTTCCAGAATTGTGGACTGTATAGAACACAAGGGAAGAGAGGTTCCAGCAAAGATGATACCACCACCAGCCTTGGACCAAACGTGAACAAGCACCACATTGAACACAGCAAGTCAATAGAAGGGTCTAAATTGGATCTAAAAAAGCATGAGCTTTCACCCTCCCTTTTTGTCATATCTCGGCAAATGCACAGGAAGGGATGTCTCTCTTCCTGTTGCTCCTTTCCTGCAAACTTTAGATTACAGTTAACAATTAGATTTTGATTGGATCTAAGTGCGTTTGATTTATAATACTTGGACAAAGACACCAATTTGCAGCATTTATTGTATATGTCGTGAGTCAGTTTCTCCATAACTAAGGTAAGTTTATTCGGTAAAGGTAAGGTAATTCTGTTGGTAATATTTGCCTTTATTGAAACAGAAATGTCATGGCACGTCACTGTGCTTCTACATAATGATATACATTGTAAAGTCAGTTTAGCTCTGATATTGACTGGAAAGACTAAACTCAAACATTCCCCTGGTACTGCGCTCCTCTCTTTCTGATCACCCTCTTCTTGTCCTCTCCAGCCAGCTGTGTTACTCATCAGACAGACAGCTGTCTCTGGACCTGGTCAACGTCGGCCGCCAGAGACTCGACTTCCTGCCCATGCTTGAGCATTCTGGGACATACAGAGAGAACGCCATGCATTCTGGGACTTTTGCCCAGGAGATCATCAGTCTGGTTCACAAAGTGAAAGGTTGGCACAGCAAACAACAGCAAAGCAAACTACACACGAGATTCTGGTATCTGATTTTCCATTTCGTCGGGTACTCGGTGTCAAACTCTCTCATTCCTTTCTCACGTCCTTCCCTTCCAGAGCACTATTTCAAAGGTGATGGCATCACACTCAACCAGCGTTTCTCTGGCCCCCAGGAGGGGGGTCTAACTGTCGAGGGCGACGAGGAGGAGGAAGAGTTGGCGGAGGAAGAGAGGCCCACTTTGAATAGGTAAATCTCTCATCTCCCTGTTGAATACCTACACTTGAATTAGTGCCATTACTGTAGTAAACGACTTGCTGCTGTTTTTTGTTTTATTGTTCACATTTTCTTTTCCTCGTCCAGGCGTTTCAACATGAACATGAAAATGAAGGTGCCTGACACCAAGCCGCTCTTCTCCAGTGTGGGCCGTGTGCAGGTAGACGCTGAAGCACTTCCAGCGGCCAGGCTGTGTGCTCTCTCTTTCCCTCTCTCTCTCTCTCTCTCTCTCTCTCTTTCCCTCTCTCTCTCTCTCTTTCCCTCTCTCTCTCTCTCTCTCTCTTTCTCTCTCTCTCTCTCTCTCTCTTTCCCTCTCTCTCTCTCTCTCTCTCTCTCTCTCTCTCTCTCTCTCTCTTCCCCCCTCTCTCTCTCTCTCCCTCTCTCTCGGGGCTGTGAAGTCTCTCCTATGATGTTTTTAGCCTCTCTTACTCTGAAAATGTAATTTAATGTAATTTATTGCTTTATAAATGTTCTTAGCCGGTAGACAAACATACTCCAGGAGCTTGCTCGATCGCCTTGTTGAGAGGGGTCAGGGAAGAATTTTTACAGCTCACTTATCTGGCCCCCGGGTGATGCTGGTTTTTTGCTTCCCTCTGGAATATGTAGGGATGGGTCGTATGCCCACCTCCCTTGTTCTCTGTAAAGCGCATTGTGTTGTCTCTGGGTATGAAATGCGCTATACAAATAAAGCTTTGATTGATTGGTTTTGATTGTAAACAGTACTAATTTCACCGAACATTCAACAGCCATCCCTTCACGCTGTAAACCTCTGCGAAATTCGGATTCGGATTAATTTGAGGTTTACAGCGTGAAGGGATGGCATAAACCCAGTCAATTATAACAAGTGCAATCAAGTAAGATGATCAAAAAGCAAAAGTTTAAAATGACTGAGGGGAACTAAGTTTAAAAGTGCATTGCAATAGGTTCCAGGCGGCAGGAGTGTAATGAGAAGGAATTTTCCCAGCTCAGTGGGAGCCCTAGGGTAATGACTCACTTTTCTAGCTAGATCAGCTAGCTAGATGGTGAATGGGGAGGCGCGTTCTGATGATTTATATCTATTGTTTTTGGAAGCCCCATCAGAGGCAGCAGCTGATGAACGACCCCGGAGACCTGAGGCACGACCTGGAGCGGCGGAGGCAGGAGAAGTTGGAGGGAGTGAAGGTCACCATTCCCGGTGGCAACCTCTCACAGCGCCCTCTAGGCCCAGGGAGGTGAGTCTACAGACCGGAGACAACTATTGCCGCTGTGTTAACGACGCAATGCTATAAAAAAAAAAAAAAAAGTACCCACAGTACCTCCTTACCAGCAGTTATGCTGATTTGACATGGCTTGGTTGGTAGACGCTAGATACAGTAGTAGGTGATGCCTTCTCTCCCTCAGAGAGCAGCATGAGGAGTACATGAGTGAGGAAGAGGTGATGATGCCTCTGGAGGAGGATGAAGTCTCAGGCTGGTCAGGAGAACAAGACCAGGGGAGAAGATGGGATGGACACATGGTGAGAAGTGTGCGTGTGCGCGTGTGTGTGTGTGCGTGCGTACACTCGTACAATGTTGTTGGATGATGGATGATGTTTCAAAATTTCAAACTGTATAAAAAATGTATTAAGGTACAGGCACCATCATACTAGTACAATGTACAGTGAAATTAATAATTAACGTCTGTCTTCCTCTGGTTTTCCTCCAGGGTCAGAGGAGAGGAGCTCTGTTCAGACCGAACGCGAGCACCATGAGGAGAAACTACCGGCCACAGAACCGCCCCGGCAACCGCCGCAACGCCAACGGTCAGTCACTTCCTGGTTACACACAAGAATACTATTTCTGTGTATACTTAAATGCTTTAGCTTCTACTATTGTTTTTGTCTGTATATGATATGGTCTACTGTATGGTTTTGACTGATATAGCCACATATTAAAGTATCAATGAAGGCCCATGTTGACCGGCCTTGAATTCAACACAAAAAAAGCTTTAAAGCGACCCTCACAGGGAAGAATCTCCACACAGAAATGTTTTACTACCAAAAAGTTCCCTTACTTTTTTATGGCGCCATTTTTCCTATCTCAGTTCCCCAGGGGGGCTTCTTGGCTTTGGTAGCTTTTTTGCTCAATACAGTCGTGTTAATGACAACATTGTTGTGGTCGAATTCTAGACCGTGAAACAAACTATTCAGACAAAGAACTTGCTGTTAGAGACTTAAGGTTTTATTGTCAACAAGCCCTGAGTTGCCTGCAGTCAGAACTGAGGTTTCAGTGCAAAACCCAAGCATTTATAACATTGAGATTGACGTTTTCATCACTACCTGATTGGATAAAAAGTGGGGCAGTACAGGATTACAAAGATGCATCACAGATGACCTGTTAAGAAAGTTAAGACTATATACAATATGGGCTTAAATTGGGGCTTTAATACTGTATGTGGCTATGAATTATTGGTCAAAACCATACAGTAGGCCATAGGGATGGGAATCGTTAGAGAGAAAAAACAGCAAAATGGTGTGTCTACACTGTTAAAAAGGAAAAGATAAGAAGCATCATTTATTTGAACATGTTCAAATGTTATCAGGCAGACATGCATGCATACTTTTTTCTACTCTGTTTCTACACTGTTCAGACTCAGAGATAATAAAACCTGAAGACCTGTTTTTCCACACTGAAAATTGATCAGGAATCGATAAGGGAATCGATAAAGAATCAGAACGATAAGCAGAAAGCATTGCTAAGGGCATTGGTATCAATGAAATCCTGTTGCCATCTCTAGTAGATCATATCATATACAGAAAAAAACACAACACTAGTAACAACATTGCTGAGTTGGTATTCTTAGAGAGGGAGCGAGGCTGGAGCCTGGTGGTTCTGCGCGAGGCTTTGCTGCAGTGTTACAGTGTGGAACACACACCCCTGAACTCATGACGCTTGGCTCTTTACAAGGTTTTCCCTGCTACATCTTTAAGGGACACAGTCACACTTGTTTAAATGAATATTATTTAGATTCAATACTTCAATTCTGTGTCAGGCCTTCTTAACACAACCATCGGTGGTGACGTCACTAGACTGGTGTGCCCTTTGAAGTTTTGCTGTGATTTCCGCAATTCCGTATTCCATGTAGGGAAACGGCTACACTGACAGTGATTTTATAAAGGCCTACACAGAATTGAAGTATGTAGTCCAAATAATATTAACTTACACAAGAATGGACTGTGCCCCTTGAATCGTATCCGAGTCAATCCAGTCATCTCCTCTGCTCACCCACTCTGAGCACCATTAGAACTCACCTTTTTCCTAACTCAACTCCTTAAGGCCAATTTATACTTTGTCATACGACACCTTTGAAAGTGTCACTTTCAATCACTCTCGACACTTTTTTGTGTCGGACAGGGGTGTCTTGCACCTACCAAACTTTCTAATGTCGCAGACTGCGTCACTTTTGTCGCACAGGTGTGATTGGACAGCTAGATAGAAGGCACGTTCGTTGTCATGGATGCTTTGGCTTCCTTGTTTTGGTTTTGGCTGAACAGCCGATGCACCGAACAGCTGTAGCGTGCATGCCGGTAAAGTACGACACCCAACAGTCAAAACTTGACAGTTTATTTCGGTTTATTATGCATCTAAACATGATGGAAGGTATTGAGGAAAGACTGGCAGAACTTGTAAGAAGATATCCTTACCTATATAACTCCTCCCTGTCATCTCACAAAGATGCACAAATGACTCAAGTTTGATGTCTGCAAGTTACCATGGAGGTGATCAGACACTTCGCTGAAGTAGAAATACTAAATGTCGGTTTCCTTTTTTTTTGTCAACAGACATTTGTCGTACACTTGTTGACTGAGTTTAAATTAAGCTTTACTGTACCTCTGTATGACTTCTTACTGTAGGTCCAAACTGGTGACCGGGGAGGTTTAAAGGATTCCAACACCCAATTGGCTGAGAAGACCTGGTGAAGGTGATGAAGTCCCATCATTGTTGAATTCACAACAATGCTTTCCTTACTGTACTGTGAATTGTGTTTATATACACAGATAGAAAATAGGAGCGAGGAACTGTCGACGCGGTCTCTGGTTTGATTTGATGAGGAGGAAGTGAGGTCATTATGCTAAGATCTGTGTATGTTATGCAGGGAAGTGATGTCATCCTCACCTGTTACTGCTGTTCCTTACCAGTGAATGAAATCGTCCTTTAATTTTCCTTGTGCGCTTTTATCCAATAAAAGAGGATATTTCTCATATAGCTTGTGTCTCTTCTCAGTGTTTTGTGACCTTGTTGCATTGCACAATAAACACACATGCCTATTTAAGTATTTCTGTATTACACGGGATACAATATTCTGATGTGTTTAATGAGAGTTTCGGTAGCTATGTACTGCACATGACCCACATATGGAACACGTCATCAAATCATGAGTAAACCTGGCCCAGCTGGACCATGCGAGCCTGGCTTAGTGGTCCAGGAAGCAGACCCAGGCTGGCCACAGCACCTCAACCACACCAGACTGGCTGGGAGGCAGCCAGTCAACCCAGGGAGGATACTGAGCCCAGCACCCCTGATGCCTCCTAGAGATCCTCGCTGTTTTCAGTCCAGACGGGTTATTTACAGGGCAGGACAGTTACGAAGCGCCTGATGGTCATAAACAAGAATTTAAGACCCCCAAAAAAGTGTTCTAAAAGGAACGTACTGGAATGAAGGAACCTGTTGAGGAATCAGACGACTAAATGACTGTTAATCGTATTGTATACCAACATTATGGGGTATAAATTGTTACCGGGTTTATTCAGCTAGCCTGCCGGTCTCATTCTCACCTACAGCAGAAAACATTGAAAAGAGACAGTTAATTTCACCTGCCTTTCCTTCAGTATGTACTTTATGAAGTAGCTACAGAAATAAGAGATGAAACACAAGGAATGGAAATATACAGTGCGTTCAAACTTTCATGAATAGAACGCACAGTGCATTTATTTCAATCAAGGTAGAAATACAAAATATGACAATCAAATAAAACATGGCATTGCTTTATTACCACTGTTTCCCCATCTTTTCTTTTTTGTTCTTTTTTTTTTCCTGCTCGGTTTTATTCAAATGACACCATCAGTCATAACACTGCACAACACAGAGCTTTACAGAGCAGATACAACAGCTTACAACTGGTTACGAACACACTTGGACAAGTGTCATAGCAGCATCACCACCCCAGTATAAGGCACAGAGAGAAAGAGGAAAAACGTCACCGTGACGATAATCCCACAGAGCGTCAGCATCATCGATAATCTCAGTAATAATCCCTTTTCCAGACTGCATTGCTGTGCAGTATGTCACATGACCAGCGGACTGTTATTCTTTCACTTCTCCAGTAAAATGCTGTGATGTGACTTTCCTACTATATCAAATTTTTCCACTTAATCAACTCCTTCAAAATAAAAACATTCCAGCCCCTTTCCTGGTCTCATGTCCCAGAGAGAGTGGCTGGGCGTCATGTACGTTAGCAGCCAAGCCCCCAGCAGCCCTGAGAGTGTCTGGGAGAACCATATTAGGACATGAGGGTGTGTGTTTGGGCCTGGCAAAGGTAAGCTCCCTCTGTGTGTGTGTGTGTGTGTGTGTGTGTGTGTGTGTGTGTGTGTGTGTAGCAGCAGTCCTGTGGATCACAGGCGAGGGTTGCAGGGCAGCGGACGGAACGACACCTCCATGTTCTCCTCCATGATGATGTCATAGCGACACATCAGTGGCCTGCCACAGAACGGGGAGGAGAGAGGGTCATAAATTATGTATTGTAGTTAGGCTAATATTTACAGTGTGTGTGTTTGTCAGTTGCACTCGGCCCGTCGGTCTCACCTCTCGGGGCGGTCCAGGGGCGTGAGACGTATGCGCAGTAGGCGGAGCTTGTAGCGAGGGCCAATCACATTTCCGGTGGCAATGCGCAGGGAGATCTTGTGGATGGGCTGCAGGTCCTCGTCGAACTGGGCCAGCAGACGGGTGGATGTGTACTGTTCAAACCTGAAGAGCTTACTGGGGGGGGAGTTAACCGTGGGGGGTGATAGAGAGAGAGAGTGATTGAGAAAGAGTGTGTGTGTGTGTGAGATAGAGAAAGAGTGAGAGAGTGTGCGTGTGATAGAGAAAAAATGAGACATAGAGAGTGTGCACGTGTATGTGTGATAGAGAGCAAGTGAGAGAGTGTGATAGAGTGTGTGATTGAGAGAGAGTCAGATAGTGTGTGTGTGTGTGTGTGTGTGTGTGTGTGTGTGAGAGTGTGTGTGTGTGTGTGTGGTGTGATTGAGATTGTGATAAAGAGTGTGTGTGTGCAGTGTGCACGCGAGAGACTTACTGGTCAATGCGTGTCTCTGTGACGCTCCTACCACTGTGCAGCCTGAGGAAGACGACCCCCCAGCGCAGGTACTGGTTCCAGGTCACCATGTCCACCCTGTAGCTCGCCTCTGCCACACACAGGACGCACACGGTATTACACATACAAACATGGTAATATAGCGCTTTTATCCAAAGCGCTGTACAATGGCCTCTCATTCACCCATTCACACAAACATTCACACACCAATGGCAGCAGCTGCCATGCAAGGTGCTAACCTGCTCATTTGGAGCAATTTGGGGTAGTGTCTTGCTCAAGGATACTACAACATGTGGAGGAGCTGGGATTCGAACCGCCGACCCTGCTGCCATACAACCCGCTCTACCTCCTAAGCTACAGCCACCACATGGCTCGGCAGCATGCGTTCATGCTTTCAGTCGCATTTGAGCAGGATAATGATACATTCTGCTAGTGCACAGGTGGACTGTGGTTGGTTATCGGTGAGAGAGAGAGAGAGTGAGAGAGAGAGACTCACTGTGATAAGGTAATGTGGTTGGTTATCGGTGAGAGAGAGAGTGAGTGAGAGAGAGAGACTCACTGTGATAAGATAATGTGGCCTGTGGTTGGTTATCGGTGAGCGAGAGAGAGAGTGAGAGAGAGACTCACTGCGATAAGGTAATGTGGCCGTCGTGCTGAAGTAAGCCTTGGTCTGGCCCAATCTGAGCAGTGTGTCCCTCCACCTGCTGACATCATAACCTGCGGGCACAAGCGTTGAGATGATGTGGTTCATTTATTTATTCAGGACACTAAATTGCAAAAGAAACAAAGACTGAAAGACAAGGGAATCGTATAGTTTCTAGGTCATAATTATAATTTCTGCATACATACAATATATTCCAATCCACTTTATTTACAAACGCAAGGTTACCAAAGTGCTGCACAAAAAAATCAGTAAAATACAAGTAATAATACATAACACACTAAAACACAGAACACAGCTAGTGATTTCTAACAATACAAGACACAAATACAGAGGAGCACAAGCGCTGAATTAAAAGCCAAGGAAAAGAAATGGGACTTAAGGCAAGATTTAAACATTTCAAGGGAGGGGGCATTTTGACATGGGGGGGGGGGGGGGGGTTACTCATTCCACACTTTAGGGGCTTGTACTGAAAAGGCGCGTATACACATACTACACACACATTAGTTCACTATGTCCCATATTCCTGTGGGTGGGGTTTTCTCCCACCTAGTATTGGGCAGGGGTGGGGCTTAAAGGCCTCGCACTGCAGGCACCGCCCATCCAGGAAGTCAGCGTAGGATGCGCAGGGGTAGCCTGTCAGGCTGCAGGTGCGGTTGAGAGCGCACAGGAACAGGAACACAGAGCGCTGGTGGTCGCACACAAAATAAGACTTTCCTACGGGAGAGAGAAGGGCAGTCAGTGTGTGTGTGTGTGTGTGTGTGTGTGTGTGTGTGTGTGTGTGTGTGTGTGTGTGCGCGTATGTATGCATGCGTGCGTGTGTGCGTGCGTGTGCGCTCACCAGAGAAGATGGTTTTGGGGCAGCCAGGCTGGTCAGCGCCACCGTTGGCGTAATAGTCGATGTGGCCATGAGTCCCACTGAGACCAAACGCTGCAGACACGCACATTCACACGCAAGCTCAGTTACACAAGCACATATTTCCAGAAATGCACCGAGAAAATAAGGGGCACACTCAGTACACACACACACAATGCAGTACAGACTGCTTACAGTTCATGTCTGTGTGGAGGACATCGACGAACATGGCGTCTGAGGGGTCCAGTCTCTCGTCTGGCTGAGCTCCAGTGAACATGGGTCCTGCAGGGTCCAAACCTAAAGATTCAGAGTCAGATTCAGTACAAACCTAAAGATTCAGATTCAGTCCAAACCTAAAGATTCAGATTCAGTCCAAATCGAACCAGGACAGGAAGGTGAGATGACAGTTACTGCTGGTTTATTAGCTTATTTTCTTCCCTATCAAACTACCCTCCCTCTCTCTCTCTCTCCCTCTCTCTCTCTCTCTCTTTCTCTCTCCTTCTCTCTCTCTCTCCCTTTCTCTCTCTTTCTCTCCTTCTCTCTCTCTCTTTCTCTCTCCCTTTCTCTCTCTCGTTCTCTCCCTCTCTTTCTCTCTCTCTCTCCCTCTCCCTCTCTCTCACCTGTGATGCGTCCGATCCTTCCTTTCAGGTTGGCTCCTACGAACCCGGCCAGGTGAGCTCCCAGACTCACCCCGAGAAGGTGCACAGAGCTCAGAGAGACACCCTCCTCCTGAACACACACACACACACACACACACACACACACACACACACACACACACACACTAAGGCTGGGTATTGGAAAGGACCTCATGATACGATACGTATCACGATACAATGTGAAACAATATGGTAACATATTGCCATACAATGCTATATTACTCAACATTATTGAAAATGTTAAAATACAGATGCAAATATAACTTCATCCCCCTCTCCCTGGAGGTGATCCTGAGGGCGGAGGGAATGTAAGGACATTTTAAATACATTTAAAACATGAATAATGTATCTATTGAATTATATCTGTAATTTTTACATTACAGTCATTTATCTGACGCTTTTATCCAAAGCGACTTACAATAAGTGCATTTAACATAAGAAAAGACAATGTACTACCACTTGCCATTTTCTATATCTATATCTATTCCCTGTCTTGTTCTGTAAAAAAAATATTGTTTTACTGTATCAAAACTGTAGGCCTACTGTGGAAAATCAATACACTATCACTGAAAGAAATATTGCGATGTATTGCCGTATCGATTTTAGTGCACATCCCTAACATACACACGAGGCACTGTTATAGCAGAGGAACAAATGGGCTATCAGTCATTCTCTCTCTCACTTTCTCTCTCTCTCTCTCTCTCTCTCTCTCTCTCTCACACACACACATGCACAACACACTGTTTTCGAGGATATATAAATATGTTTATATATAAACTACAGATATTTCAGATAGCCTACTGTAAACACACAGATATACTCTCTCTCTCTCTCTCTCTCTCTCTCTCTCACACACACACACACACACACACACACACACACCCTCTCTCCCCTCACCTGCATGCTGATAATGAAGCCTGTGAGGTTGTCGGCGGCCTGCCTCGTGTTGGCCACGGCTGTGAAGTAGTTGAGGTTGGCGGCGCCCCGGTTCCAGTCCACCACCACCACGTTCATGTCCTCTTGCTCCACCAGCAGGGCCACGATGTGGTCCACCCAGACCGGCGGCGCCCCCGTGGGCCGGTAGCCGTGGATGACGAAGGCAGTGGGCAGCGAGAGGTTGAAGAAGGGCTGGGCGGAGAGCGGGCGGCGGTGGCTGAGCTCGCGGCCGCAGGCCAGGTTGGCCCGGGTGTAGAGGAGCAGGCGCACGTACAGGGAGGTGCCGATGAACGACTCGTGGAAGTCCAGGTCGGTGAAGTTGTCGCACGGCGACTCGCCCGTCCTGCTCTCTTGGCCTACAAAGGGGGGGGGGGGGTAAGTAGGGCGGAGGTGAGAAATAAAGTGTGTGTGTGTGTGTGTGTGTGTGTGTGTGTTTATGTGTGTGCGTGTGTGCTTGTTGTAAAATGTTGTCACATCTCTTTTGCATTTCATTGTGACCTCCCAAGTAAAACCAGCCAGATAACGGTTAAATGTTGTGGCGGGGATATAGACGAGAGAAGAGAAGCAACGAATGTTGAACGGCTGGGAGGCGGAGACGACCCTGGACCGAGAGGTAACGGAGGGATCATACCCTATCACAGAGACAGGCTGTGTATGAGGGATGGATAACAACGGCTGACATGATGTGCATTTCTAATAGCGTTTCTCTCTAACCTTGTGCTATTCACGTTGCGTCGAGGTATGGTAAGTCTATAAAGATGTAGTTGTTATGGAAACGGTCACGCTTCGGGTCAGAGATTAGGCAGAGAATGCATGCTGGGAGTCGTAGTATTTCCGAAATATTAGTAAGCATTGCATGATTGTCAGTGGACTAACGGTCAATACACTATAGGCTATTTTACATCACAATCAGGTTCTTAACATTGAGTTTGCATGCTCTCCCTGTGTTCGCAAGGGTTTCCTCCCAAGAACCCAATATGAAAAACATTCAGAAGAACAGATGCTATGCAGTCCTGTCCCTGACCAGGACATGGACTGAGCACTTGGACTTGGTCCCCGGGCGCCACTAAGGAGGGCTGCCCACTGCTCCTGGCTGCCCCTGGAGGAGGACGGCTTGGATGGGAGAAATGCAGAGGATAAATTCCACCGGTGAGCACAGTAAATGCATGTGTGTTGTGTGTCGCCTCTCACTCAATGCGCACCGTATAACCGTGTGGCTCAGGGGCCAGAAACCTTTACTATCAGAACAGACAAGAATAAATTGATCTTATATCTGACTGGAGCCTTCATTTGAGCCTAATAATGAAGGCAGTGTTTACACTTAGATTTTTTTATTTCTTCAGATCTGGTGGTACGCACCCACGGGGGCCACATTAGAGGGAGGGTGGAGTGTTCTGGGGCTCCTGGGTGGCGTGTTCTGGGGCTACAGTCATTATCAGAGAGGGCTGCGTGGCTACAGTCATTATTAGAGAGGGCTGCATGGCTATAGTCATTATTAGAGGGCTGCATGGCTATAGTCATTATTAGAGAGGGCTGCATGGCTATAGTCATTATTAGAGGGCTGCATGGCTATAGTCATTATTAGAGGGCTGCATGGCTACAGTCATTATCAGAGGGCTGCATGGCTACAGTCATTATTAGAGGGCTGCATGGCTACAGTCATTATTAGAGAGGGCTGCATGGCTACAGTCATTATCAGAGGGCTGCATGGCTACAGTCATTATTAGAGGGCTGCATGGCTACAGTCATTATTAGAGGGCTGCATGGCTACAGTCATTATTAGAGGGCTGCGTGGCTACAGTCATTATTAGAGGGCTGCATGGCTACAGTCATTATCAGAGGGCTGCATGGCTACAGTCATTATCAGAGGGCTGCATGGCTACAGTCATTATTAGAGGGCTGCATGGCTACAGTCATTATCAGAGGGCTGCATGGCTACAGTCATTATTAGAGGGCTGCATGGCTACAGTCATTATTAGAGGGCTGCATGGCTACAGTGCTGCGGTGTCCGAAGGCTTTTTCAGCATCATGTTGTCTTTCGGAATGAGATCATTTACACTTGACGGACATGCCGTTAAGGCTTGTGTAACCCTACAGGGTTAACAACAGGCTCCAGCTCTGCGCACCCTGAATGTTCATGACTGCCTATGACAGGTTATGTCAGGTGGATTAGAAGCCATGAGCACTTCTGAACACTGCTGTCCCCATTCTAATGACTATACCCATTCACTTCAGCAGGTTTCTTCATGTCTAAATGGTGAAGCCCTAGAATTTAGATTGAAGGCGGTCGAAGGTCGCGCTACCCTGTTTCAGTCTCACTTCATCCTCCCCTTTCCTCTAGGAGAGTTCCTGGTTTGGCTCGGGTGAAAGGTTAAACATGAGCTACCGCCTCCCTGCCTCTTTCGTGCCTCGAGGCAGCTGTGAGGGATGTACACTGTAGTAGCATGTAGCCGGTCTTTGAGTCACACGACTCACTGTCAGCATGTCGAGTTAGCCTCAGGACCGCATAGCATTAGCTTCAGAGCTGTATCATTAGCGTTAGCATGTAGCTCTTAATGTAAGGGGCCGCTGGCTTTAGCCGGTGAGCCGTGCTCTGTAATTAGCACACAGATTCTCGGCTGCTCTCAATTGGATCATGCTGCTATAAAAAAGCAGCTCATCCCATCGCACTCTAGCCCCGCCCCAATCGCAGGAGGTGATTAGTGATTATTGTTGTCAGTCACCTAAGGGGGGCGGAACTGGAGAGGGGGGGTGTGGCCCCAATTCCACTTACCCCCATGCCTCCCTCTCTGTGTCAACAAATACATGTCTGACCTGTGTGTATGCGTGTACATGTATGTGCATGTGTGTGTGTGTGTGTGTGTGTGTGCGTGTGTGCGTGCGTGCATGCGATCAGGGGTTGTGATATGTATGTGGCTGTATGTTTGTAAGGTCAGCTGTAACTACTGGCTCAAAGCACAGTAGCAACTCAACAACCTCTGAGCAGACAGGGGAATGTTCCTACACCTCTTTGCGCTCTCTGTGGTCACACACTCTCACTCACACACACACGCACACACATATACACACTCACATACACAATCGTATGCATATGTACAGAGACCGCTGATTCAGGGAGGAGGAGGAACAGTTATTTTGGTCTACGGTGAGAGAAAAAAACTGTAGCCACAGCATGTTTCCTTTCCTATTACACACACACACATACACACACACACACACACACACACACACGCACACACACACACACACACACATACACACACACGCACCAAAGCATGTTTCCTTTCCTATTACACACACACACACACACACACACACACACACACACACACACACACACACACACTCACACACACACACATACACACACACACGCACCAAAGCATGTTTCCTTTCCTATTACACACACACACACACACACACACACACACGCACGCCACACACACACACACACACATGACAAACATACACACACCTACACACACACATGCATGACACACTCTCAGAGACAGACAGACAGACAGACAGACAGACAAACACACACACACACACACACACACACACACACACACTCAGGTGCACATGCAGAGACAGACATGAAGTTAGTCAGACAGACACACACACATGCACCAAGCACTTTCAAAGACAGCCAGACACACAGTCACACACACACATCATCATCAGGGGTCTTACCTTTGCAGAGCATGAGTAAGACCACCAGACACAATAGTCTCCAGGGTAACATCCTCACACCAATGACAGGAGAGAGAGGGAGAGACCAGCAGTAGACTTGTCTGATGGAAGAGAGATTGGGAACTGTCTAAGTAAAGCTGTGCGAGGGAGGGGACAGGGAGGGGGGGAGGGAGTAGACAGGGAGGGGGCGAGGGAGGGGACAGGGAGGGGGGGAGGAGGTGGGGAGGGAGGGGGGGGGGGGACGGGCGTACAATAGCTCAATCAGAATCACAGGGAGAAAGCTCAAGAGAAACTGAGAAATAGAGGAATTGAGAAAGAGGGAGATTGACAGAAACAACAACAAAACAAATATCTTCATTTATCACACGGTGAAACACACACACAAACATCACACGGTGTGGACGGCAATGCCGAAACACACTTAAACGAATGGCTGGAGCGTACACCGATGACATTTTTCTCCAGCTCTTAATCCATCCCATCCTCCTTCACCCGAGGGCAGCCGGGAGCAGACAGTAGGCAGCGCACCCGGGGACCAACCAAGTTTCTCCTGTCTGTCTTCGCCAGGCACTGACACCGTTCTTCCATTCCACCGTTCTTCTTCTGCATGTTTTTCATATTGGGTTCTTTATGGGGGAAACCCTTATGGACACAGGGAGAACATGCAAACACCACACAGAAAGGCCCAGAGACCTTCTTGCTCTGAGGCGAGTTTCTCCTGTCTGTCTTCGCCAGGCACTGACACCGTTCTTCCATTCGACCGTTCTTCTGCATGTTTTTCATATTGGGTTCTTTATGGGGGAAACCCCATATGGACACGGGGAGAACATGCAAACACCACACAGAAAGGCCCAGAGACCTTCTTGCTCTGAGGCGACAGTACTAGGTAGTGCCCCACTTAAGCAATTTTGGGGTTTAGGACAAGGACACTTCAAGGACACTTCAACACACTCCGGAAGCTGGGATCGAACCGGGGACGTTGCGATCCACAGCCAGCCGCTCTACCTTCTGAGCTACTGTACATGCCACCAGAGAGATCGGGAAAGAGAGACTGAGAGATGGACAGAGATTGAGAAAGAGAGAAATACTGTAGAAAATGGTAGACACATTCACACAGAGAGGGGAAAGGAGAAAAAGCAAAGAAAGAAAGAAAGAGTGGGAGAGGAGTTGGTCTGTGAATTTCTTATTTAGGTGACAAGTCATGTTGGACTTTGGGTGACCCAGTGAAAATAATGGAGTACAGTAACACACACACACACACACATACACCAAGGTAGAGGAACACTGCACTGCTAAACACTGTCAAGGCAGCACACATCACTGACATACTGGTAGACACACGCTCACACACATTTGAGTCAGATATAGTGCACATTACTTCACTAAAGCTGGAATATACACACAGTGATTTTGGTAAATGGCAACATGACTTTCTTCACCAGAGCAGAGCTTAACTTACAGTATCTTCCAGTGGTACTGTACTGTAAATGTACACAAAATATGGGTTCGTCCACCGCTATAAGTGAGGGCCACATGGGCGACGGTTATTAATAGCCAGTGCCTGTGGCCACGTTTTATCCAGCCCAGCCCTTCACACACCGACAAACTGACTGACTGACTGACTGCATTTAATGTATGGTACAGGGTTTAAATACATGTCATTTAATTTACCCAGAGTACAGGGCAGAGGCTTCAAAGCCTTCAAATGTTTCCAGAGCAGTGAAGCTACCCATGCCCCAGTGTGTGTGTGTGTGTGTGTGTGTGTGTGTGTGTGTGTGTGTGTGATCAGCGGTCCTGTGGTGGCTGTGCTGACCTGACATGCGGCTGGATGGTACACACAGGTGAGACTGCAGGTGAGCAGACAGGGAGGGGTTAAAATAAATAAATAAAGAGGTCAGACTGTTCAACCAGGATAAGGAGCTTAACCCCCCTAGACCACGCCCCTCACTGTGCGACTGTCTAACATTGGAGAGGGAGACTGGGATTGGAGGGGAGAGATTACAGACTGTGAATGGACTTTCTCTCCTCTCGTTGTCAACCACTGGGCTGTGCGATTCCTCTGAGGGGTCAAAGGTCATGGTGTTGTGTCTACATCCTGTAAAGATATTTCCTGTACCCTGTGCAGATGGGGGCAAGGAGATGAGGAAGCCTACTCCTGTCATGCACACATGCACAGACGCGCGCACACACACACACACACACACACACACACACACACACACACACACACACACACACACACACACACACACACACACACACACACACACACACACACACACACACAGTTGCCCTGGTTCGCCCCGGTTACAGAGATTGAAGCCTGGGTGAGAAGCTGAGACGCGTGACCGTTCTGTCATTAGCCTGTTAGATAATCAGCCTTGAATATTCATCTCGTTGGGAAACTAAAGCATGTGGTTGTGACCAGTCTGGTCATGTGTTCATGTAGTTCTGAGTTGTGTATTAAATGACAGACCGGACCTCTGCTTGCTGATTGACTGCGGGTTGATTTATTCTGCATAGAATAAAAATAGAATACTGCCGACTGTGAGTCTGGACATTCACAGACCTCAGAACGCTCTCAGCAAACAGGAATGTTGCGCGTAACGTTGATGACATCATTAAAAAGTGCAAAATAAATGTTTTATAAACAAATGAAAACTACTCACACTTTCTTAGAAACAACTTAAAGCTTATAAGTCACTTAGAAATATATTACAACAAAATAAATAATAATTTAAAGGATCTCTGGTGGAATACATATTTGTAACAATGATGGCCGTGAGAGGATCCTCCAGCACATATCCTGGGGTCGGGATTGGTAGATCCACACATCTAACTAACAACATGATATGTATAGATAATATTCCCATATAATCATGGGTGACATCGTATCATAACTAGCCTGCTATTAGGAGTATCAGGGAGTGTGTAAGGTAGGCGTACTGTAAGTAAACAAGGCCAGGTCCAGCCTGGCTTATGTGCGTGGCTGGCTTGTTTCTGTTCAGGACTGGTAGGACAGAAGCTAGTCATGCCACTGAAATAACTGTGAATTGAAATGACATGAAATAATGTCTGATAAATTAAGGTCTTGTCACCTGGACACATCAGTTCCAATGCTTCCAATGCTAATCCAGCACAATAAGAGTGGGATAGCCAGTTAGCTCATGAGCTCACAACAACTAGCAGCAGCTTCCATAACATTAATTGGGGATCTGACCTATAAGGCAAGTGGTAAAGGTTGGAGTGAAAGGATGAACATTTGGAGGTTTGGGGTATAGTCCCATGTCATCCCCACCAGGTCCCGGGTGGGAGTCCAATGCTCTGACCACTACTCTACTTGTGCAGTGGAGATCGGCGGGTTGGTTTTGGTGTCTTTCTAAAAGTCCCTAGTGTGGGTTGGGGTTAGAATAAGGGTTGGGGTTGGGACAGGATCTGACGGCAAGGGGTAAAGGTTGGATTGAAAGGATGAACATGATGAGGTTTGGGGTATAGTCCCAAAAAGTCATCCCCTCTGGGTCTTAAACCCCTGTCTCCAATGCTCTCACCACTACTCTACTTGTGCAGTGGAGATCAGCAGGTTTATTTTGGTGTCCTTCTTGATTTTGGTGTGCTGGGACTACTGCCTCTTGTGGTGCCAACAGAGAGATGCAGGCCAACATTGTCGGGAGTAACAGAGTAAGGGAGGGAAGGAGGGAGTGATAACCTGACAAACGCTATACTAGCTGCGTGGCTGGCCAGCCATGTACAAACATTAGACACAGCTTGATTCTATATTGTCCTTTACAGGAAATGTATCTGTACAGTGCTACACATAATACAAACCCATTGTCTTACAATCCCCACATTTACCAAACAGTCTCACATTTACATACCTGACCGTGAGAGTATGTTTGAGCCACAGTGATGCTGTTGAGTTGCAGTTAGGCCTATAGTTTTTACCATTGACAACATTGTGGCTCGTCAAGGAAAAAGGTGAGCACCCACCTTGCTCTGTGGTGCGTCTAGGCTTCCGGCCTTCTGTATCAGGAAGACATTGTCGGGGTCTGTGAGGCCTTTGAGGGGGCGTATGTGGGTGCGTGAGACTCAGATAGGATGGAATGAAAACACAGTGGCTTGACATTCTAATTGTCTTGTAATATGCCACACACTCAATCACACATATCTTCTGAAAACCCATTCTGACGTTTACAAAATGTGTTTATTGACATTTAACTTACAAAGATTTTACGTGTGAGAGAAATAAAATGGTGTGCTCGGGCCGGTTGCACCTACTGGGGTACCTCTCTGTAGTAGACCATGCAGCTACTCCTCGGAGCACAGCTTACCCTGCTATGTCTTAGGCCTAGAGTGTGGAGCACCTATGTCTACTGTATGCCAGTGAGTGTGTGCTTGTTAATGTGTGGATTGTACAGATCTATTTTCATTCATCTGGACAGCAGTGTACCCTATGGTGATGAGAACCCAGGTGTGACGTTGCTGTGGCGCTGCTCTCTCAGCCATGGGACCCCCTCCGGACGGCTGTTGTGAGGGTGTGTCGCACACTCGTCTGTAGCGCGCTAAGAGAGACAAGGATTATACGGTGCCGACCGCCTCCGTGTCCCATGTCAAAGCCGCCGTGTGAGTAGCCTACAGTAGACACCCGTGTCATACAAGAGGACTCGCCACCTTGCCACACATGGCTCCGCCCACTCAGCTGTATGTTATGGCAGGATAGGGGACTGTAGGCTTCTACTGTACGTTATGGTGGGATGGGGGACTGTAGGCTTCTACTGTACGTTATGGTGGGATGGACTGAGTGGATCCTATCATGCCTTTGAAGAGGCAGACAGATAAACCATGTGAGAAGAGGAAAGATCCGCACACTGATTTCTCCCGGTCCACTTTATTAAAAATATCGCAACGTTTCGACCCTTAGGACTTCAAAGTTGCCTGATGAAGACCTAAGGGTCGAAACGTTACGATATTTTCAATAAAGTGGACCGGGAGAAATCAGTGTGCGGATCTTTCCTCTCTTCTCACGTATGTACTCCAAGATCCAGCACCTGGCCTACTAAGGTTGGATGTGCGCACAGCTCTTTTGCCTTTTAGACAGATAAACCACGCCAGCACAAGACTGGTGGGAACAGGCCTACATCTGAGCCGAGCACTCAGCGTGTGGTTTGGGTTCCTAAGCCAGCGGTTAGGATGCTTATGTGGGTCATCATACAGCAGTTCTGTGCTCTAAGCATGTGGTTCTAGGTTTGCCAGCATGTGGTTCCGTGTGCTGCAGCTTGCCAGATCTGCATTCTAAAGTGTATGGGTCTGTGTTCTAAGCATGCGATGCTGTGTTCTCTCCCCGCACTTTAGGTTCCCTGAAAATTCTGCATCGAGGGTCTCGCGTCCTTCTTGCTCTCACGCTGCAAGTTGCCCGACTGCGTTCTTAGATTGTCCTGCAAATTAGGGCCGCGTAGCAACTATAGCTACCATTCCAAAAATCCCCTTTTTCTGTTATGATGATGAAGCTACATGTTGTAATATGAGTTAACTGCTGTTAGCTGCTTAGCCTACTGTGATGAAGCCATCTGCATCAGTCTGCCACAGCAGGTCAGCCCAGGACGGCCCGCTCGCTTTTACACTGCTGTCCGCAGGGCAGACTGAAGCAGATCACTTTTTGCCTTATTCACATTGCCTAAATTAAGCGTAGCATTTCTCAGTGAGGAAGGTGGAGCTCTGTTCACCTTGACATTGACAAAAGTAGCTTGATTGCTTGCCCAACACACAGCTCAATCCACACCACTCACGACAGAACATAAATGCCACCATAGTCATAACATTCAAATACAAGTTTACAATTTAATACACACTTTCAATAAATATATTTTCATATAAATATATATTTAATTTAATAGACGATTATTATTATTATAAGAATATTGTTATTCTTGCAGACTAGTGGCTATGAAGGAGAAGAAAAGGCTAGCTGCAAGCCAATCTGGGCCACATATGGCCCAGAACGGCTTGGGCAGCCAGTGTCTGTGTGAACGGAGGGAACCAGGTTCAGGTACTGTATTACTGGAGGAAAAAGGAAACGAGGAAAGGAGAGAGGGGAAACTAAAGGCTAAGCTGGCGTCCACTAGTGAGCGAGTCTTTCCAGGAGGTCCACGGGAAAGGGGAAGGCCACGATGGCGGTGTCGTCCGTGACGGCGGAGGTGAGAGATTGCAGGTACCGCAGCTGCAGAGCGACGGGAGATGACATCACTGACCCAGCCTCCTTCAGGTAGTGCGACGCCTTCACCTCTCCCTCTGCCAAGATCATCTGACAGACACACACATACACACACACACATGCATACATACACACACATACATACACACACGCGCATACATACACACAAAGTGATAGTGAGCTATAATACTGATACAACTATCTACAGTACAGTATATCTCCATGGTTGTACTACACACACGCACAAAGCACACACACACACACACACACACACACACACACACACACACACACACACACGTAACATTAATGCATGACCTCCCAACATAATACACACACCAAGAGAAGAGCTCTGTTAGAGAGGGTTCTGGTCCACTCAGCCTCAACAACAAAACAAAAACACAAATACACATATACAAGCTGCAAAGCTGATCAGACTACAGCTGACAGCAGAGAACACACTGCAAAGAGCCTCTGTAGGAATAGTGTGTGCGTGGGTGTAGGTAGGTAGGTAGGTAGGTGTGTGTGTGTGTGTGTGTGTGTGCGTACCTTGGCACGGGCCTCTCTCATGGCCTCTGCCTCCAGGGCCATGCTTCTCTGCAGGCCGAGGGGGAGCATCACATCCTTCAGCTCCACCCTCTCCACCCGCACACCCCACCCCCTGGAGGCCGCCAGCATCATCTTCTACGAGTCAAACGCACAAATATACACCCATTAATATATATACACGTACACACAAATATATATATATACACACGTACACACAAATATATACACACGTACACACAAATATATACACACAAATATATACACACGTAAACACAAATATATATACACACGTACACACAAATATATACACACAAATATATACACATGTACACACAAATATATATACACACACGTACACACAAATATATACGCACGTACACACATAAATATATACACGTACACACAAATATATACACACGTACACACAAATATATACGCACGTAATGTACGCACATTAATACACACACGTACACACATATACACATGTACACACAAATATACACAGTAATATGAGGGGCCGTTTAGGCCATAAATAATGAAACACTTGTACGCTTACTAGTGAAACACTTGTACGCTTACTAGTGAAACACTTGTATGCTTACTACTGAAACACTTGTACGTACATACATACTCTTGACACTTGTACGCTTACTACTGAAACACTTGTACGCTTACTAGTGAAACACTTGTATGCTTACTACTGAAACACTTGTACGTACATACATACTCTGACACTTGTACGCTTACTAGTGAAACACTTGTACGCTTACTTGTGAAACACTTGTACGCTTACTACTGAAACACTTGTACGTACATACATACTCTGACACTTGTACGCTTACTAGTGAAACACTTGTACGCTTACTAGTGAAACACTTGTACGCTTACTACTGAAACACTTGTACGTACATACATACTCTGACACTTGTACGCTTACTAGTGAAACACTTGTACGCTTACTAGTGAAACACTTGTACGCTTACTACTGAAACACTTGTACGTACATACATACTCTGACACTTGTACGCTTACTACTGAAACACTTGTACGCTTACTACTGAAACACTTGTACGTACATACATACTCTGTAAACCTAAAATTATGAAATAGAACACTGCAATGTATGTTCTTACATGTAGATGTGCAAGTATTTCAATAGTACGTATACAAGAAATCTCAGTAGCACGTACAAGTAATTTCACTAGTATGCATACACAAAATCTCACTAGCATACGGAAGGTACTTCAGTAACACCGGGAGGCGCCACACGAGGCGGGAAGAAAGGGGTCTCGTTTTGAACATCGATTTCCATCTATGCAGTGAACAGTGATCCAGGATGGCAGCAAGCAGTCGCGTTACCGCTGAGGCTATGTCCCTCATACAAAATTTACTTGGCTCTCCTACACTTATTGATTCTCTTTCAAACTCTATATCGCCTACACTACTGACAAATACGGCTACAGCCGCCATCAACTCTGAAATAAGGAGTCTGTACCAACCTGGTTCCAGCAGCATGCAAAACGCACCTGCTTCAGGCACTCCCCGCTTTGAAACGAGGGCGACCTTCAGCTCTTGGAAAAGCAAATCAAGAAAAAGGTATGGAGAACTGTCGGGGTACTTGGGTCGTTGTTTAAGAGAGCTGAGGCGACATAATATGGAGAACAAAGATAAAATAAAGTTATTGTGTTAACGTTATGCAATATGCAACCAGACTACACGGTTAACATTATCTTGAATGCAACTCGTCTCAGCTAGCTAACGTTTACTACTAACGTTAGCCTTGCGCATTTACAATATCGTGCTAGCACTAACTAGGCTTGCTAACGTTATGTTATATGAGTTAGAATGTGGCCCGAATCATAACGTTATATTTAACACGAACAAAGTGGGGAACACAAACAAATATTACTGTTTCTCAATGCGTTCGGGTTTAATATGTAACGTTAGTGTGTGGACCACATTCAACCCAGTAGCTAGCCTAGCTACTGTAGTAGTGGTAGTAGTAGACTAGCTACTACTGGCTAGCTAGCTACTGGGTGAGAGAGGGCGGGAGAGAGAACCGAGATGCTGCCACTAAACCAACGTTGTCTTACTGTACGGTACATTACGTGATTTATTACAGAATACAAGTGATTCATGAGGCACAAACTAAATGTGTTTATTGGCGTAGCACTAGCTATTCATAGCTATTTACAGTGTGGAACAGGCCATGTCATTTAACGTTAGTTTTGTGATAGTGATTTGATATGAAATATAGCAACACGTCATTGCCTACAAACTAACCTAACGTTACTTAGATAACTGTTAATTAACCTTAACTTAATATGTCTTGGTAACATTATTACATGTCTTGATGGTTTCATTACTGTAATTATGCCTACTTGTTTAACAGACAGAAAACGCCATTCTATCGGACCTTCAACAAGGACGTTATTTTGCTGCTTGGACCTACAGACGACGTCGTAGTGAAGCAGAAGAAGAAGCAGTTGTTGTATGAATTGGGGCACATCTTGAATGCTTTTGAGTTTGACAAGTCCTGGGACCAAGGAACTGTCCTCCGTCAGATTCGTGATGCTTTTAAGGGGAAAATTCCCAGTGATGTGAGGTAGGTAACATGATAGAATTGCCACTGCCAGACTTCCCTATGCAGTAACGTTATATTTAGAGCCCCTGTTGTGTTGAGCACCATACATTGATGTTTTGTCCTGTCCTGTGTACTATGAAAGGGGCCATACAATTTGTAATATTTTAATGATCACGTGTACTGTAAGCGTAATATAGGGTTGGTTGGGAAAAGATGAGATAGATTAGATACATCCATCTCTGTCTATGCATTTTATAATATAATGTGATACTTTCTCAAGCCTTATGGTTGTGGCAACATTAATCTGTAAGGAATTGGGTCCATCATCTTATAATGGCAAATCACTGATAACTCATATGTGTTGTGCTTAGTTTTGAAGTACTGATGGCTTGTGGCAACAAGTTGATCGCACCAGTGTTGAGGGACGGCCAGGAACTCAGTGCCAGTATAATTCACAAAATACTCAAGTTTAAGGCTCTATATGTGAGGCCCTCCAGACCACTTGTGGTAGGTGCTAGACTTAGAAAGTAATCCAGTATTCCATATACAACTGTTATTCATTTTGAAAGTTGCATATGCTATGACTACAATGTACAACTGCAGGACGGTACATTGTACAGCATTTCATGTCACCTTTACAACACCTTTGTTTGAGATAAACTACTTTATAGTAAATGATACAACCCTAACTGCAATCAATTCTATCAATTTTAAGTCTGAAAATTCAGATGGAAGTTGCTGCGAGGAGGATGAGGAGGTAGACATGGTGCCGTCAGTCACCACCAGAGCAAGAGCAAGGCAGTCATCTTACCATCTGGCATCTGTGACTACCGCTCCAACCAGCCTTACATCTGTGACCACCGCTCCAACCAGCCTTACATCTGTGACCGCCGCTCCAACCAGCCTTCCATCTGTGACCACCGCTCCAACCAGCCTTCCATCTGTGACCACCGCTCCAACCAGCCTTCCATCTGTGACCACCGCTCCAACCAGCCTTCCATCTGTGACCACCGCTCCAACCAGCCTTACATCTGTGACCACCGCTCCTGCAGGTCTTGATCCAAACAGCAACCTGCCATCAACCAGCAACCTCACAGATTACAGAGCGTATCTTAGTGTTATCAATGTGTCATCTGAAGATGAGGAAGAAGATGATGCACTGTATGTTACCTTGATCAACAGCATGGAAGATCAGATGTGAGTAATATTGCCTTTAAAGGAATACTCAATCGATTTAGTGCACATGATTCATTCCTCAAATGTATTCCTTTCAATTATGAAAATAATCTTTCTGTTTTCAATCACAGTAGTCTAAGCAAGCTTAAAGGGACAATCAGTGATTTCTACTCCCATCTAGTGGTGAAATCGTATATTGTATCGTGCTCTGGTACGGTGGTCTGCGCTTATCAAAAATCTCACGCTGACGCCTCACGCTGGCAACTCAATGCAAAACGCGATTTACCTAGTGTAGTGGGCCCGATCGGCACCCGTATTTTAAAGATGGCGGAATATACAGAGCGCGAGAGACGCTATGTATTTATAAATGATTATTTATAGGCTTACGCGAATTGGTCGGTTTATTGAGACAGGTCATTAGACGTGGTTAAGGACATATTTATTAATGAAAACTTCGTTTTTTGCTGATTAATAGACGGAATAAATCCCTGATTGTCCCTTTAAATAGCAATCATGCAACTTTTCCTCTACAGTATTATGAGGTCATTTATATACTCATGGTTGGATGCTGGAACTGTGATCTAATCATATTTTTTTATGTTGACTTTCAGAAAGGAAAGCTCATCTGTGCCGCCTGTTCAGGATATTTTAGTCGTGCTGGCTCAAAAAATCAACAACAACTTCACCAATCGGTTCAACATAAATCGTGCTGCTGTTCTGGATGGTGCCGTTCGGGGCTTCAGGAGAATCACCTTTGACCCCACACACAGGATCAGGGTCAAATTCTCAGACGATAAAGGAACGGTGGAAGAAGGTGTGGATCTTGGGGGTCCGAGACGAGAGTTCCTGCGACTGCTCACTGAAGCTTTATCTCAGTCTGAGATGTTTGAGGGAACAGAAGGGAGCCTGAACCTCGCTCTTGATGCATCAGGTACAGTATGTCTTATTTGTGGTTTTAATGAAATAATGATATACCCTGTAAAATAGGTTGTGGCTTCCACTCAATTTTGTGTGAAGCTCAGTGGCATTAAAGACCAACTTTGTGACTTGGTTAACTTGTTTGCTTGTATTTCACCGAGACAATATGGGACTTAAAGTGATTTCCATGGCAGCAGTTGAAAAGTTATGCACATACTACCTAAATTATCTCTCTCGCTCTCCCTCAGCTGTCAGAGAAGACCGATATTTTGTCGCCGGAACTGCTATTGCAGTCAGTCTGGTGCATGGAGGACCCTCACCAAATTTCTTGTCCAACACATTGTTTAACTGCATAGTTTTGGGGCCAGAGAAATGTAGACCAAACCTGGGGGACATCGCCGATTCTGAACTCCGTGACAAAATCCAAAAGGTTTGTGGCATTAAAAGATTTTGTTTAGTCTATGCTCAGAAAATGTTTTTTTGTAAGAATGTGTTCTGTGTCTTACCATTTGTGCTCCTCATCCATCAAAATGGATCAGTTTCTGTCTGTTACTGTATTATGCATCTGCCACATGATTGTGTACTGTATGTGATGAAGTGCCCAGGTTGGGTTCATTGGACTGAAGTATAATTGAAAGTTTTATTCGCCATAAAATCAGTATATAGTCCACTTGTCCTTACAGTGAAATATTACATTTATCATGTGGGACCATCATCGTTGCAATTGTGTTTTTTTTGTGAGGCAAGCAGTCAACCTCCCACTGCAGTGTTGTAGATGTGTGAGAAAACATGATTGTCACTTTATATGTTCTTCACATTGCTTCATTGGTGGGGAACAGTAAGTCAACTGTTTATTTTGTTATGAATCAGATGTTTCTTTTTTAATGTAAATCATTCAGATTTCAGAATCATCAACTCTGGAGCAACTCATCCAGTCAACTGAACCTCTCCTCGACTATCTCGCCAATGCTGGCTGTCTGAAGCCACTGAGAAGTGTTGAAGACAAGGATAGACTTGTAGAAGATGTCTTGATGTTTCAAGTGATCAATCGAGTCCGTGGACCATTTGAAAGGTATTGTAAATGTAGTTAAGTTGAGAATCTTGTTTGATGTCTTAACACATGCAAAAAACCAACTCTTAATTGGACCACTTTTCCTCTCATACTGTCATTTAGGTTCAAAGATGGGTTAAAAACCCTTGGAGTCCTGGCGGAGATCCAGATGCATCCCGAGTCGTTCAGAGCCCTGATGTGCTATAATCCAGAGCCCCTCACCGCTGACCAGGTGGATGATCTGTTCCAGATCAGGTGGTCTGAGCAGGGGAGCAACCAGAGAAGAGCAGAGGAATCCGTAGTTGCTTTCTGGAGGGACTATTTACAAGATGTTGAAGGTGTGTATTATATCAGAAAGAAACTAATTTGCTCTTGTAAGGAAATTAGGGATACAGATATCGGTATCGGGCCTGAGAGCATGCTCATGTACTTGTACTCATAAAAATGTACCAATACTCTATAACCGATACCAAAGTCTCGGTATCAGCAAGTACATAAAAGTAAGTACCGTAATTTCCGGACTATAAGCCGCTACTTTTTTCCCATGCCTTGAACCCTGCGGCCTATACAACGGTGCGGCTAATCTATGAATTTTTACAGCTAACGGCCACAAGGGGGCGTTCTAAATCTATGGATTTTACCGGTCCACCACCTTACACCTCATCCTGATATACAGCGAGCGAGCGGACCGGTGTTGTGCCATTTTTACACTCCCCGCAGAATCACACTCCCCTCCGGGGGAACGCGCATTGAGCCAGGCGGGGAGAGACTGCCGGGATCGGGGCCCGGAGGTCTGGTCCTCTAAGCGGGGGGAAAGAGCCGGGATCGGGGCCCGGAGGTCTGGTCCTCTAAGCGGGGGGAGAGCCTGGATCGTGGCCCGGAGGTCTGGTCTCCTAAGCGGGGGGAGAGAGCCGGGATCGAGCCTATTGCGGAGGGGAGTGTGATTCTGCAGGGAGTGTGAAAAAGGCACAACACCGGCAACGAAATCATGTGCGAAACGGTCCTCATATGCAGCGTTGCGATTTTATCGCGGGTATATTCCAAACCAATCAAATTAACTAGGGGTGTGAACAAACTTCTAGTATTGTTTAGCGGTTGGACATGCCGCTAAATGGATTTGTCTAAAACGGCCACAATCAAACGGTCGTTATTCTTAAGAGTTTTTTTTCAAGAGGGAAAGTATTCTTTGACACAAAAGAGATCTTCTGCTTTCTGATTGGCTGCCGCCGGTCGACACCAGAAAGCGGCGCCGCAAAAGTTGAACTATTCTCAACTTTTGCGGCGCCGCTTTTTGTTGCCGCCGCCGCTCGCCGCCCCCGTCCCAGCGGCATCGCTGCTGGACGCCCAATGTGCAGTGCAGTGTGAATTGGGCGTAAAGGCTTGTCCTTACTGCAGCAGCGTGGGTTACAATCCGGCGTCCGCACTTTGCTGCATGTCTTCCCCTCTCCCTCTCCCACCTTTCCTGTCTGTCCTTATACTGTACGATCCCCAAGAAATGCCCTAATAAATATCTATAGAAAAAGTAAGTACTACTAAGTGTATAATCGTGTATGTATTTCGTCTGTCTCATTCATATTTTCACAGAGGAAGGTGGATCAGAGAAGCTTGGGGACATCCTCGCATTTGCATCTGGATCTGATAGAGTACCTCCAATCGGCTTCTCTCCCCAGCCATCTCTCAAAATTCTTCATGGAGCAGAAAAGTTCCCTGTTGCCAACACATGCATCAACTGCCTTCAGCTACCTATCTACAGCACATACAATGGTTTTAAGAGCAACATGGACTTTGCCATTAGAAACACTCAGGGTTTTGGGAAGGCATAGATAGTGAAAGACAAAATGTGTGTATATGCATGGGAGGATCAGGGACTGGGGTCGAAGCAGAAAATTGTTAATGAGATTGACGAATGTAGCCTACATCTGTCAATGAAACAAGATCAAATGAAAATTTGATATAAAACGAAAAAGGAAATAGGACTAGACGTACATTAAAAAGGCAGACGTACATTTATAAAGGCAAATTGGAACTGAGATGTTTTATATGTATAGATATGATACATAGAGCAATGGTTAATTGTTAACAACAGAACGTTTATCTGTGTTTGTGTTCACAGGGTGATGCCGGTGAGTATATTGGCTAGCGCAAGCGTAGGACTAATTAATTGCTGAATCGCTTCATTCGCTTAGTCCTCGAGGTTGTCTTGCTTGCAAAAAATGTAACAGAGATAAAAATAAATCAATTCCATGATTTCCATCATCCATTAATGGGTCAAATAATTGTTGGATTTCTTGCATGGTGCTGTTGCTGACATGAACACCATTTTCAGGAACCTCAACACTATTCCTGCTCGCCACTGCAGGTAGTGGTTCATCACCAGGGACAAAACGCTCCTCAATCTGAAACACACCACCTATAGCTGTGTTGTTGCTTCCAACATATCTGACAATCCCTCTATGCCACAACTGCAACGGGGTTTGGCCTCCTTGTGTAGAAAGTCCGTGGTTATTCCATTGGTTCTGGAATTCCCTCACTGCCCTTTGAACCCGAGGTAAATAAATGTAATGAAGACAAAATAAATGAAGATCACAAAGAGAATCTAGGATATTCTCATTTTCCATAAAAGTAAATAAGTCAGAGAAGTAATATGAAACTACCCGGTTTAATTCTGCCCACAGCCTCTCGATTCTTTGGTTGTGTACACTGCGCCCCATTATCATGCTTCCTCTATTTAATCCTCTACTGTTCAACATAAATCTTGCAACCTCAATATTTTCCCTCCCATGATCACTGCGTACTCTTGAAGGCAGTCCATAGTCAGATACGCCATGCAGAAAGAGGTTCATAACACTTGATGCCCTGTTGTTGTTGAGGCACTGAAGGTATATGATGGTGCGACTGTACCCATCTACACAGCCATGGAACACCATTCTCCATCGCACCAATTTATGGTTCCCGTCAATATGCCTGTGATAAAAGAAATAAGTGACAGCTGTTAGAATACTGAAAAAAGACTCAGATAATAATAATGTTGGTAAATAATATAGGCCTACACAAATGTAGGCTATTATTCTACGGTTTGTTGAGGTCTCTGGGACAGGCTATTGTAATAGGCTACATTCACGAATGCTTAGTGTAACAGGCCTATAGGCTAGCCTATATTTAGAAGTTTTCCTCCCTAAGATAGAAGGTAATACATTTACTAATTGCAATAGTCAAATATCAAGAATATTCCAAATGCTCTAGTCTAGCCTACTTGTTTAGGCTATTATCTTGTTAGATCACAATTATGCTGCAAGCTCAGCAAGAAGACATGTCGATGGGCCATTACAGCAAACATACCATAACTCGTTTGGAGTTTGCACACTGTAAACCCTTCGGCGGATGGCTTGACTGCGTCTTAATGACCTTCCGACGGGATCAACCTCCTGCAGAATTTGGCGAATCCTCCAGCGCTGGACCCGGATTCCGCGTGCCCGTAGACTTCCAATAATGTACCTCTCACCAGCATTCGGGGTACTCGTGGAAATGTCCCTTATGGTTGTTTTCAATTCGTCATTGGTTAATGTTGTGTATTCCAATGGTCTGATGCCAAGACGTTGCCTATGTCGGAACACAGTACGACGGCTGATACCAAAAAATGAAGCGATTCCCTGCCAATTAAACCCGAGTCCAATGCACTGGTTAAATTGTTCAGTTGTTAAATTGTATCGTGGACGTCCCGGAAGCCCGTTACTGGTTGTCGGTGGAGCCAGGGGAAGGGTGTTTTGTTGACCTCGTCTTGTTCTAAAGTCTTCAATAATCAGATTAAAACAACGGCATATTGACTGTACAAAAAGAGCAGTCTCTCCATCAGGTCCATCCCTTGAGCGAACAATAGCCAACATAGAATTTAGGGTAATGGTGTGGCTTTCCAGGTCTCTAAAGCACCTCTCTTCCGTGTTTTGCTGGACGTCCTCGACGCATAGCAGCACCCGATTAAAAAAAGCAACGATGTCATCGCGAGTGGCAATCACTAATAAAGTCTGCAAACTAATCAAAATAAATAGAAGTTGCACCTTCATATTGATTAAATTAAAGTTTGTAACGCGCACCTATAGCCTATTCACCTAACGTTGGCCTGACAGAGGCTTAATCCCGGTGTGACTGGAGTAGGCTAGGCCAAGTAGGCTTAAACACTGTATAGATGGAGACCGATGTTCAAAACGAGACCCCTTTCATCCCGCCTCGTGTGGCGCCTTCCGGTGTTACTGAAGTACCTTCCGTATGCTAGTGAGATTTCGTGTATGCATACTAGTGAAATTACTTGTACGTGCTACTGAGATTTCTTGTATACGTACTATTGAAATACTTGCACATCTACATGTAAGAACATACATTGCAGTGTTCTATTTCATAATTTTAGGTTTACAGAGTATGTATGTACGTACAAGTGTTTCAGTAGTAAGCGTACAAGTGTTTCAGTAGTAAGCGTACAAGTGTCAGAGTATGTATGTACGTACAAGTGTTTCAGTAGTAAGCGTACAAGTGTTTCACTAGTAAGCGTACAAGTGTTTCACTAGTAAGCGTACAAGTGTCAGAGTATGTATGTACGTACAAGTGTTTCAGTAGTAAGCGTACAAGTGTTTCACTAGTAAGCGTACAAGTGTTTCACTAGTAAGCGTACAAGTGTCAGAGTATGTATGTACGTACAAGTGTTTCAGTAGTAAGCATACAAGTGTTTCACTAGTAAGCGTACAAGTGTTTCAGTAGTAAGCGTACAAGTGTCAAGAGTATGTATGTACGTACAAGTGTTTCAGTAGTAAGCATACAAGTGTTTCACTAGTAAGCGTACAAGTGTTTCACTAGTAAGCGTACAAGTGTTTCATTATTTATGGCCTAAACGGCCCCTCATACAAAAATATAGACACGTACGCACATAAATATACACAGAAATATACACACATACTGTACACACAAATATACTGTACACACGTACACGCATGAATATATAGACGTACACACAAATATACACATGTACACACATAAATACACACATGTACACACAGTAACATACACAAGTACACAGTAATATACACATGTACACACATAAACATACACGTATGCACATAAATATACACACGTACACGCATAAATCCTAAATGTGAGGTAGTAAGTAAGAAGTAGTGTTGTGTGGGTCAGTGTGTCACACGATACACCCCCCCCCCTCCAAAAAAAAATAAAAAATTCACTCACTTCCATTCTGTGCGCGACCCCCTGGCGTTGCGCAAGTATATCCATCAGGGTGTGCTCGCCCAGCACGGCCCTGAGCGCGATCTGCGCCATCGTGTGTGTGGCAAGGTCTGCCGCCGCCACCCGCGTCACCCAGAGGGACGGCTCCACCACGCGGTAAAACATCACGCCGTCGACCCTCACCGGGACGCAATCGGCGGTGATGACCTAGCAAGGGAGGGGGAGGGGGCGGCGCTCCGTCGTAAATGAACATCCACTCTAATACACAATGAGTAGAATATTCATGATGTCATCAGTGAGAGAGAGGAGAGGAGAGAGACTGGGCGAAAGCGTGCGGTGGAGTGGAGGGAGTGTGTGTGTGTCTGCGTGTGTGAGCAAGACAAGACACGCTCTGTAAACATTGACCTCTTGTGGAGGGATGCTGAAGGAGACGGTTCTCATGTCAACTGTGTGGATGACATCTAGCCAAGGGATGACCCAGAACAGGCCTGCGGAGGAGGAGAGAGAGAGAGCGAGAGGGGCTGTTGTAGGGAGGAAGATCTGTTCGGGGGGGGGGGTCAAGATAAGGGTTGCATATTTTGTGATCTCACAAGATTATAAAAACATGGAGACACACGCACCAGGTCCTTTAGCCTGCCCCTTAAGGACACGTCCCAATCGGAACACAACAGCCCTTTCATACTCCTGGATCACCTGCAAAACACACATCACAACCGGCCAGTCGCAAGCAAACAAACACCATGTTCACTCTAGTTTGTCAGGCAGTGACTAGCTAGGCTTTTCTGACCACTGGTACGGTAGGCCTACCTTCAGGCAGGTCCACACGGTGACAGGGAAGGTAGCCAGGATGTAGAGGAAGGACAGGAACGTCAAGACGGTCCCACAAATGTTGAAGCCGTCATCATGTTGCCAGTCTTCTAATGCAATGAGATTGGATAAGTACAATATTTGCATGAATTAGTGTTATTACAGTATATTATAGCCAATGCACTACTGTACACTTGAACCAACACCTGACTGCACTCGAACAATTGAACAACTGTATACATGAATGTTATTTAATTGCTCTGCCTACAGGTACATCATGGACAGACATATAATGATTGGATGGGATGAGTAGATGCGGATGACACTGACATATAAGCTCTGTCCCAATTCAAGGGTTGCATCCTACCTAGGTCGCAGCCTACGCGGTCTACGTAGGTCGCGTCCTTCAGGCCAGGTAGGCCAGATGTAAACGTTTTGTGAAATGGAACGGTCTAGCCTATGGAGGATTCCCAACTCGTCATTTTGTTGCCTAGGCAGCCCCAAGCGCGTGCCATGCATTGGATGCCCAATGCTGACGGCAGATTTTTATGGAAACACCACACAAAATGCCTATCTAAATCGTCTATCTAAACTCGTATATACAGGCGTAATTTGGATAAAGTTTCCACATATTGGGATTCTATGGTGGTACTATCAGGCACGACATTTTATTAAAACGGAATAATATTAACATCAAAGCGGTTTAAAAATGTTTTAAAATCCGAGCAATGGCGACTGGTACAGGAATTCATCCGGACCGAAACGTATTCTGGGAGGGAGGCCGCGAAGGCAGGCCGCGAAGGATCCATCAGTTGTATCCTTCAAATTCGTCAAAAGTAGGCCGCATTTGTGGGCTGCATTCGGAGAACTCTTCATAGGCTGAATGAATTGGGACAGCACTTGTCGCCCCGCTGTGATGTAGCAGCCTTCAAATCCGGCCTAGGTAGGATGCAACCCTTGAATTGGGACAGACCTATAGTATAGTAAATTGCCAGTTTGGGAACCTTTCAATGGCTAGCTGAGTACCTAGGACTGGAATGAAGAACTGATTAGCACTGATAAGATACTGTAAGGATAAGCGATTACAAGAATTCCAATTTACCCGCACCTGTACTAATGAATATGGCAAATCAACTTTCTATTATATTGTTATTAGAGGCAGTTTGGGGGCATTTACCTGTGTTTAAATCCAGGTGGGAGCAAGGGACATCCTGTCCGTCAACCCCGATCTTGTTCCTGGCAGGCATCCTGCGCCTGTGCAGTCTACCTACAATTGGGTTTTAATTTAATAATTTATTTTTTGTTCCATGGTCTCCAACCTTGGCCTGCTACATGGTCAGGCTAACATAACTGACTGTCCTAGCCTATCACTTGTGTGAGGGGTTTCCAACACTTCCTCAAACAAACAACACAAACTATTTTTTTTGCGTGGCTGGCCAACCGCGCAGCTAGAATAGCAAATGTCCAGTAGTCGTCACTCCCTTTTTCCATTTGTCCCGTTGTTGACCTGCAGTTCTATGTTGCTACCACAAGAGGCAGTGGTCCCAGAACCTGCAGTTCTATGTTGCTACCACAAGAGCATTTACCGTTTTCGGCCACAGGAGGGCAGCAACAGGCTTAGATAGACATAGTCTCTTACACAGACGCCGACATCATCACGCTAGCGAGCTGCCTGCCGGAATGTCTGTGGACATTCCTACAGGATTTTTTCATGAACTAGCGAGGGCTCCCATCGCTAGTTCACTGATTGTTTCAAAATCGGTTAGTTCTGCTTTGCACCCGCCCTACCAGAATGGTTCAGCGCGACCCGCCACCATTAGCCTAATTCATTGAGGAAGAAGAACAAAAGTTCAGTGCGTCTCAAGAAGAGAGAAAATGGATACGATTACGTTTGATTCTGCTATATTGCAGGCCTGCTCCGTCCATATTGGAGAAGTTAAGGATTTGCAGCAACTCTGTTTAAAATTCCTTACGCAGGAAAAGAGATACAGTGCTTGTTTTTTATGGAAGGAAACGAATTTGAGCACACTCGACAAACATCTAATTGTTTCCTCGGTGTAACTACGTGAGTCATGACCGACTGTACATTACGAATCGCACTGCTACAACCTACCGGTAACCTGCTTCTGTGTTTCTGGTACGTCTCTATTTACATGCAACACCGTCACGTGGTCTGCATATCATTAACGATGGGAACTCCCACCTCTGTAACAGAACGAAAGCGGAACGGAAAGTGTGGGAGTGTGGGAGTCTGTGTTACGGCTCGCATGCCCTCGCATGCCCATTATATTTTTGTGGCATCCTTTTTGTGGCTCCCCCTTTGTGTTATCTTATTAAATCGCCCCTCCGGGCTTTACCGTTCCTTGCCTCCTCCATTCCTGTTGCGCCTGGGTCCCACACCGAACCATCACAGTACCTGGCCAGTTTGGACCCAGCCAACATGGAGGAGAGACCTGCACCTCCCGGACCACTCCAAGCCCTCCAACAGACCCAAGCTGAGCAACTGCAGCAGGTATCCGGCCAACAGCAAGCCCAGGACGAGCGACTGAGGGGACTCGCTACTCTGGTCAGCACCCTGTCCGACCAGGTCACCGCGCTCAGTGCCAGCCTGGCTCCGTTCCTGAACCCCACCGCTCCACCAAACCGGGAGCCCCATCTCGCCTCCCCGGCCCCCTACGACGGGACATTCACCCTCTGCCGGGAGTTCCTCATGCAGTGTGATTATGTGTTTGATCTCCAGCCAAGCATGTACTCCACTGCGTCAGCTCGCATAGCCTACATCGCTAACCTAACCACGGGACGGGCTCGCCGCTGGGTCATGGCGGGTCGCGAAGGCGCAGCTGCCTACATGCAGGACTACACAGCCTTCGTGGCAGAATTCAGGACTGTGTTCGACCACGACGTCCACGGACAGGACGCGGACGCTGCTCTCTCCGCCCTCACCCAGGGTTCCAGCTCAGTAGCGGACTACGCCACAGAGTTCCGCATCCTCGCTGCCCGTTGCTCCTGGAACGAGTCTGCCCTGTACAGCGCCTTCCGACGGGGCCTGGGGGACGCCATGAAGGACAGCCTGGCTGGAGGAGACAGACCAGCGACCCTGAACCAACTCGTCTCCCTCTCCATAGTCATAGACGAGTGCCACCGGGAACGCAGGCGTGAGCGGGCGCACCAACACCACAGCGCACCCAGACCGTCTCCGCCTCCCTCTACCGGTCTCTCTCGGCCTGCCCCGGCCTCCCTCGCCCCCCCAAACACCGCTGGAGAGGAACCCATGCAACTGGGTTGGACCCGACTGACCCCTGAAGAGCGTGAGCACCGGAGAAAGAACGGACTGTGCATATACTGCGCTAGCCCAGCGCACGCCGTCGACTCCTGTCCCTCTGCACCTCCCAGGGCGGCAAAAAGAGTAGGCTCACTCGCCAGGGGGTACCGAGTAAGCCGGCTCATCCATCCCCAATCCCGGACCCGTGCCGCCAGGTTCACTGTCACCCTTGCCTGGCAGGGGCACACGCTCTCCGTCCCTGCCCTCATCGACTCCGGTGCCGACGAGAGCTTCGTGGACGTCCAGTTCGCCCACAAAGCGGCGCTCCCTCTCTCCCCTCTGGAGAGGCCCCTCTCGGCTTTCGCCCTGGATGGCCATCCCATGGGCCCCATCACGCACCGGACCCTGCCCCTCACCCTCACAGTCTCGGGAAACCACGTGGAGGACGTCCGCCCCTTCGTCATCCACTCTCCCGACGCTCCATTCATCCTAGGGAGGCCCTGGCTGGAACTCCACACCCCTCATGTCTGCTGGAGCTCGGGGCGCATCCCCAGCTGGAGCACCACCTGCCACGCCCGCTGCCTCCGAGCTGCTCAGACCTCCATTCGGGTTGACCGGCCCCGTCCCGCTCCTCCGGACCTCTCCACGGTCCCTTCGATGTACCACGACCTCGGAGAGGCCTTCAGTAAGGAGCGCGCCCGCACACTCCCCCCTCATCGACCCTACGACTGCGCCATCGAGCTCCACCCTGGCGCCCCTCTCCCAGCCAGTCGTCTCTACAACCTCTCCCTCCCGGAGAAAGCAGCCATGGACACCTACATCTCCGAGTGCTTGGCCGAGGGTCTCATCCGACCATCTCATTCCCAGGTGGCAGCGGGGTTCTTCTTCGTTAAGAAGAAGGGAGGAGATCTGAGGCCGTGCATCGACAATAAATATCCGCTCCCCCTCATGAGCTCCAACTTCGAACCCCTCATCAGTGCCACCATCTTCACCAAGTTGGACCTCAGGAACGCTTATCACCTGGTGCGTATCCTTGAGGGGGACGAATGGAAGACCGCCTTCAAGACCTCCCGTGGCCACTACGAGTACCTCGTCATGCCCTTCGGCCTCACCAACGCCCCCGCCGTTTTTCAGGCGCTCATGAACGACGTGCTCAGGGACATGCTGGACGTTTTTGTGGTCCTCTACCTGGACGACATCCTGGTGTTCTCCAGGAGCGCTGAGGAGCACGTCCAACACGTCCGCATGGTCATCCAGCGTCTCCGGGAGAACCGCCTGTACATTAAGGCGGAGAAGTGCACCTTTCACTCCTCATCAGTAGAGTTCCTGGGGCTCATTGTGGAGGGAGGCCTGACGCGACCCGACCCCCGCAAGATCAAGACCGTGGTCGAATGGCCTCAACCCACTACCCGGAGGCAACTACAGAGCTTCCTGGGCTTCGCTAACTTTTACCGCCGTTTCATACGGGACTACAGCCGGGTAGCAGCTCCCCTCACCCACCTCACCTCATCCCTGCGTCCGTTCATCTGGACACCGGCTGCCAGCGCTGCCTTCTCCGCGCTCAAGGAGCGCTTCACCACCGCTCCGGTCCTTCTCCATCCTGACCCCTCCAGGCAGTTCGTGGTCGAGGTGGACGCATCGGACACAGGCATCGGTGCTGTTCTTTCCCAGCGGTCAGTGGAGGACCAGAAGTTGCACCCCTGTGCCTTCCTCTCCCGCCGGTTCACCCCAGCTGAGGTCAATTACGACATCAGGAACAGGGAGTTGTTGGCGGTGGTGGGGGCCTTGGAGGAGTGGCGCCACTGGCTTGAGGGCGTGGAACACACCACCCTCGTCTGGTCAGACCACAAGAACCTGACCTTCATCCGGGCGGCCAAGCGCCTCAACTCCCGCCAGGCGCGGTGGTCACAGTTCCTCGGGAGGTTCGATTTTACCCTCACCTTCCGCCCCGGCTCCCGCAACGCTAAGGCCGACGCGCTGTCCCGCCTCCACGCGCCCGAGGCGCTCCCCGCGGAGCCTGAGACCATCCTGCCGGCCTCACGTGTCATAAGGGTGATTACCATGAACATCGAGGCAGTGGTGAGGCAGGCCCAACGCGCCCATCCCAGTCCGGCCAACGTCCCTCCTCGCCGGCTCTTCGTGCCCGACTCGGTCCGGTCCCGGGTGCTCCAGTGGGGCCATGCCAGCCGGTTTGCGTGCCATCCCGGGGTTCACCGCACCCTCTCCTTCCTGAGCCGACGGTTCTGGTGGCCCTCCATGAGGTCCGACGTCCGGGAGTTTGTTGTCGCCTGTCCCGTCTGCTCCCGCAGCAAGGCGTCCCACCAGCCCCCGGCTGGCCTCCTGCGTCCTCTCCCGGTCCCCAGCCGTCCCTGGTCCCACATCGCCCTGGACTTCATCACCGGTCTTCCCCCCTCCAGGGGCAACACGGTCATCCTCACCGTGGTGGACCGGTTCTCCAAGGCGGTCCACCTGGTGGCGCTCCCCAAGCTCCCGTCCTCTGCGGAGACCGCCGAGCTCCTCGTCCAGCACGTCTACCGGCTCCACGGCCTCCCCAGGGACATTGTCTCGGACCGTGGGCCTCAATTCACCTCCCAGGTCTGGAGGGCCTTCTGCAGGGAGATAGGCGCCACCATCAGCCTCTCCTCTGGCTACCACCCGCAGACCAACGGCCAGGCCAAACGGGCCAACCAGAGCCTGGAGTCCGCTCTCCGCTGTGTGTCGGCTCTCCACCCCACCTCCTGGAGCAAGGACCTGCCCTGGGTCGAATACTCCCTCAATGCCCTGACCAGCGCTGCCACTGGCAGGTCTCCGTTCGAGTCATCCCTCGGGTACCAGCCCCCGCTGTTCTCTCTCCAGGAGTCGGAGGCCTCCGTCCCCTCCGTCCAGGCCCACCTCCGCCGCTGTCGCCGTGTCTGGAGGGAGGTCCGCAGGGCCCTGCTCCGCTCCAACGAGCGCTCCTGCCGCGGGGCCAACCGCCGCCGCACTCCTGCTCCGGCGTACCAGCCCGGTCAACGAGTCTACCTCTCCACCGCTGACCTTCCGCTCCAGGTCCCCTCCAGGAAGCTGGCTACGCGCTTCGTTGGGCCCTTCGAGATCGACCGTGTCCTGAACCCAGCTGCGGTACGCCTTAAGCTCCCTGCTTCCATGCGGGTACACCCTGTGTTCCACGTATCCAAGGTCAAACCTGTCTCCTCGAGTCCCCTCATGCCTTCTGCCCCAGCTCCTCCGCCTCCCCAGATGGTCGACGGGCATCCCCAGTGGACGGTTCGGCGGCTGCTGAAGGTGCGCCGCCGGGGTCGGGGGTTCCAATACCTGGCGGATTGGGAAGGGTACGGCCCCGAGGAGTGCAGCTGGATCTCCAGGCAGCTCATTATGGACCCGTCTGCCTCCGGGACTTCTACCGGGCCCATCCTGACGCCCCCGGTCGGTCGCCAGGTGGCTCCCCTCGGGGGGGGGGGGGGGGGGGTCCTGTTACGGCTCGCATGCCCTCGCCTCCACAACCGCCTCCCTCTCTCCCCTCTGGGCCCGCTGCGCGCTCGGGGCGTCCTACGCGCTCTACCGCACGTCGCATCGGCCCAGGCATGCAACGCTCTGACTCCGGAGTTTCCCCCCACTACCGGGCGTTCCCCGTCTACGGCCAGCTCCGCGGACTCGGCAGTCTCCTCCCACTCCGGTGACGAAGAGTCGGATCCCGACATGCCCAGCACATCGGCCCGTGCGCAACGACAAGAACGGCGCGCTCGTCTCCGACGATGACGCGGGCGCGGCCCTACTCACCGGTTTCCAATTCATCATCACCACACCTGTCCCTCGTTCTGCAATCACCCTCAACCCCTACAAGAACCTGGTCTACACTCCACTCATCGCCAGATCTTACCATAACATATGTGGTAAAGTATAGCCTAGCCTACGATATTACTTACCTGTATTTTGTAGTGCTTTTTTTCTCGTTTCTTGCTCGTGATTACTATCACTCACCCTGCCTCTCCTCCTCGTCTCTCCAGTATCCCGGACCCCCTCTGCTGAGTGTACCAGCTAGCAGAGCCCTCACGCTGCTCCACCTCCCGATCCCTCCGGCTCCCTTGAGCCAAGGACATTTATTATTATTTAGTGGCAGTTTGGTGGCTCCTATTATTTCTATCCTATTATATTTTTGTGGCATCCTTTTTGTGTTATCTTATTAAATCGCCCCTCCGGGCTTTACCGTTCCTTGCCTCCTCCATTCCTGTTGCGCCTGGGTCCCACACCGAACCATCACAGTCTGCTCGCGAGACTAAGATAGACAGTGGTTCCAGAACCTGCAGTGTGCTACCACAAGAGCATTTACCTTTTCCGGCCACAGGAGGGGAGCAACAGGGTTAGACAGACTGTTCCTTGTTCAGTTTCAGCAATTCAATGAGTATTTGAGTTAGGCTATTTAGTTTATTTGTGTATTTCTGTTAGTTACACATTATATTTCTTTATTATTTCAGAGACCACACACTCACTGTCTGTTTATGTAAGTGAAGAGAAATGAAAGTGTATAAAGGGTTTATAGAGGGGTCCACAGCCCCCGACCCAATATGACGCAAGGGGGCGGAGTCTTGCCACCACGCCACTGTCCACGCCACGGACCCCACAAATCAGCCCCTGAGAGGGCTAGAGAAACACGGTCTTCAACGGTGGGGGCAGGTGGGTAGCCCGGAGAAGGGTCCACAGCCCCCGAACCAATATGACGCGAGAGGGCGGAGTCTTGCCACCACGCCACTGTCCACGCCACGGACCCCACAAATCAGCCCCTGAGAGGGCTAGAGAAACACGGTCTTCACTGGTGGGGGCAGATGGGTGGCCCGGAGAGAGGTATACTGTCCACGACCAGCTCTGACCCGAGGGGGCGTAGTCTCGCCATCACGCCACTATCCACGCCACGGATCCCACAACTCAGCCCCTGAGTGGGCTAGAGACACACTTGTCTTCACCGGTGGGGGCAGGTGGGTGGCCCAGAGAGGGGTCCACAGCCCCCGACCCAATATGACGCGAGGGGGCGGAGTCTTGCCACCACGCCACGGACCCCACAAATCAGCCCCTGAGAGGGCTAGAGAAACACTTGTCTTCACCGGTGGGGGCAGGTGGGTAGCCCGGAGAGCCTCCACTGCCCCCGACCCAATATGACGCGAGGGGGCGGAGTCTTGCCACCACACCATGGACTAATGGTGTCCCGATCCGATCACGTGATTGGAAATCGGAGCCAATCACGTGGTTTCAGTCTCGATCGGAATCGGACGTTATATCCCGATCAGGGATCGGATATATATATTTATTCTTATTATTTTGATCAGATTTATAATAGGCTATAAATGTTTCAAAACAAATGGGAAAAATAACAGCTTAGTATTTACTACCGTTATGTGGTACACTACAGAGTCAGACCGTCTGTGACAGACCCAACGCCACACAGAAACAACGCATGCATCATTACATTACTTTGTGGCAGTTGAATGCCGTAAAGCGAAGCAGAACACGGCAGCAGCTTGAAGCTGGGCCGCGAATAGCTAGTCTATTAATACATCCATGGCGAATAGCCATGTCTGCGGTGTGGAAGTATTTCAGGTGGATGACCAAAACAATGCGATTGCTAACTGTGATATCTGCAAACTTGGGATTTCAAGAGGTGGCAAGGAAAAGGCAACATTTAACACAACAAACCTGATACGGCACCTCAAAAACAAACACCCGACACACAGTTTACTAAGGCAACCAAGAAGAGCCAACCCACGCTGGAAGACGCTTTCAAGAGGAGAGAAACATTGCCCCGCGACAGCGATAAGGCGCAGAAGATCACAGCCAGGATATCAGAAATGATTGCAATGAGTGACTAGCAATTCTCCTTGCTAGAAGACCCGGGATTTCTCTGGCTTATGGAGTACTTGGAACCCCGATATGACATGCCCTCTCACCACTATTTCACCGAGAAAGCTCTGCCATCGCTTCACAAGAAGCTTCGTGACCAACTACTTGTCCTGTTATCAGACATGCCCAATGTTTCGTTTACCACAGACATCTGGAGTTTGTCTGTGTGTCCGATGTCACTACTAAGCCTCACCGCACAATGGATCGACTCCAGTTTTCACCACCACGCCACTATCCATGCCATGAACTCCACAACTCAGCCCCTGAGCGGGCTAGAGACACACGGGTGTATGGAGATTGCCTGGAAGTAACTGCACTACACCAAAACCGCTCTGACGCGAGGGGGTGGAGTCTTGCCACCACGCCACGGACCCCACGGCCAATGGGCCTAGGATATAGGCAATTAACTACCGTGGGAATGGTGGTGGAGCATCCATCGGGGACCCGCTGTAGGTCCGCTAGCCTTGTGTTATATTCTGCCGGAGGTCCGCCAACTCGTCCATCAGGGACCCGCTGTAGGTCCGCTAGCCTTGTGTTATCTGGGTTTATCCCTTACCTTTGTCCAGAAACAGAAGTTGAACCAATTGCAGCAAAATAGCTAACATTACAGTAATCATCAGTGTAACTGCTTTAGCCACTGACCACTACCATTAATGTTATGGAAGCTGCTGCTAGTTGTTGTGAGCTCATGAGCTAACTGGCTATCTCGCTCTTATTGTGCAGGATTAGCATTGGAAGCATTGGAACTGATGTGTCCAGGCAACAAGACCTATCTTAATTTATCAGACATCATTTCATGTCATTTCAATTCACAGTTATTTCAGAGGCATGACTAGCTTCCGTCCTACCAGTCCAGAACAGAAACAAACCAGCCATGCACATAAGCCAGGCTGGACCTGATCTGGTTCTCACTAACATAACAGCATCAGTAACAGTATTGGAGATATTCTTCACACCTTCAGTCGCGGCGGGAATTGCTTCACACCTAGTAACTGTACGTTAGGACATTTTGTGTAGGCCTACAATAACGGTCTAAAAGTGATGCTGCAATTGTGAAGGGACAACCTTTCTCCTG
>NC_140242.1:10516417-10541417 GCF_949987555.1 Borostomias antarcticus
GGAGAATTGCTGTATGACACAAAAAGAGAGCGTTGATACAGGATGCTTGGCTTCATGGAAATGTCTAGCAATGGACGACTTAATGTAATTTCTACGAATTGAACTTTTGTGTTCAATTACGTGTTTTAGCAGACCGGATGGACTTACCTATATATTGCAGCCCACAAGGGCATGAAAGGAGGTAGATGACCCCAGCAGATGTGCATGTGAGGCATTGCCTGATGTCATATGTTTTACAGGTAACATGACTAGTAAAAGTGCGTGTCCTCTTTGGATTCTCACATGCCGCACAGTTGTTGCAGGGGAAGAAGCCAGACATCCCATCCAAGCGTCTCTGGACAGGGGTAGATTGGACAGCAGTATCAGCACGTACAAGGTAGTCTCTTACATGTCTTGCTCTGAGAGAAGAGAGGTGGATCAGAGAACAGTTTGCTGCAAACAGGATCAACAGATAGAACAGATCAGTGTTTCCTAATGACTTCCTTAATGTCCTTCCTGAGAGGAGAGTAGGTGGTGGTACAAACACATGAATGTTTCTTCATGGAGTCACGATTCCTGGATTCATTGACAGCTGTATTGCGAATCTTTTCTAAGGCCTGGTCAAGTCATTTTGTGGGATATGCCCTATCCTCATCTTCAGACTACTATTCACCCACCCCTTTTCTGTTAACATTTAATTTAAGTTCTTTTTTGTCTCGTCAACAAAATGTATATTTGTAAATTGTTTTAAAGTTAAATTACAATGTTCATACATGAGTGTGTAACTGTTGTTTCTTGACTTGGCAAGATGCACACACAGGATGACACTTTGACAAACAGTGACTTTTCAAAGCGCTTTCTTACTCTCCACTGCTCCGAACACACATACAGTATTTACAAATGCACCCACCAACCCCAAGCTCTGTTCACACACTGCATCACATGCACATACACAGCTACTGGGGCACACATTTCCCCCTTGTTGGTCACAATGGCTTCACACCTCTATGCAGGCCTGTTCACTTCAGAAATCACCAAAGGTGCAATGGCAGACGGCCTTTGACTAAAGTTATAGAAGAGGCTGGGCCTCAGACAGTTAAAAGACTGGTAGGTTCCGTGTGCAGAGATATGGATGTGTGGTTATGGGGGAGACAGATTCACAGTTTGAGCATGCATCAATCATGTCCAGATGTGTCGGCTACTGTGTCTTTAAGAGCTGAACAACCGTCAGCAACATGCCACCTGTGGTTGTGGTCAGGTGTTTACGAAAAATAATAGACACACACACACAGATCAGGATGGAGGTTTCACATTCAGCTTTTGCACATCTGTTGCGAGACAAGTGTGTCGGAGAGGACTCAAAGGAAACTCCCGCACATCTTCTTCACGTAATACATTTATTGATCACGTCTGAATCAGTTATTTAAATAGGCTGATTATGAAGGTCAGAGATGGAAACGTTGTGATTTAACTGCAAGTGATGAAGATGGGAGGAGTCTGTCTGTCCGTGCGCCCGTGTGTGATTGCACGAGTGCGCGCTTATGTTTGGGATGGGCGGGGCAGGGGGGCATGAGTTCAAAAACACTTTGGATGAGAAAGTTACTCTTACTTACACTATTACTGTGATTCGTGAGACTGCTGACAATTTTCTATTTGCATTTCAATCAATCAAAGCTTTATTTGTATAGTGCATTTCATACCCAGAGGCAACACAATGCGCTTTACAGAGAACAAGGGAGGTGGGCATACGACCCACCCCTACATATTCCAGAGGGAAGCAAAAAAACAGTAATCACCCGGGGGCCAGATAAGTGAGCTGTAAAAATTCTTCCCTGACCCCTCTCAACAAGGCGATCGAGCAAGCTCCTGGAATATGTTTGTCTACCAGCTAAGAACATTTATAAAGCAATAAATTACATTAAATTACATTTTCAGAGTAAGAGAAGCTAAAAACATCATAGGAGAGATATGGCAAATACTGGTGTGTGTTTGCCATGGCCCAGGCCTAAAGCCAGAAGTGGGCTGGTGTATGTCTGTGTGTATGTGTGTGTGTGTTAACTAAGTGCCACGACATCCACAGCAGACACAGGGGTATCTATCGGACTCAGTGTGGTCTGCTGGTGACAGTGAGGCATCCACTGGACCTGGTTAGAAGATAGGAGGGAGAGAGAGAGGCACTAGGGAGAGGGAAGGCAGAACAGGGTTAGTAGCACACAGAGCCATAAAAGCAACATGGATGTTAAAACAGGCAACCTGGAGCAAGCTCCTGGAATATATTTGTCTAACGGCTAAGAACATTTATAGAGCAATAAATTACATTAAATTACATTTTCAGGGCAAGAAAGGCTAAGAGCATCAGGTCCAGGCCTAAGCCGGATGTGGACTGATGTGTGTCTGTGTGTCTGTGTGTATGTGTGTGTGTGTGTGTGTGTGTGTGTGTGTGTGTGTGTGTGTGTGTGTGTGTACTAAATACTACGACATCCACAGCTGACACGGGGGTATAAATCAAACTCAGGGTGGTCTGCGGGCAACAGTGGGGCATCCACTGGACCTGGTTAGAAGATAGGAGGGTGAGAGAGAGAGAGGCACTAGGGGAGGCAGAAAACAATTAGTAGCACGCTGAGCCATTGAAGCACAGATGTCAGAACAGAACAAGCCTGCTTCAGGGTAACCAGCTTCTGTACACTACTTGATATACATACAGTGGCTAGCAGAAAAGACACCAATGTATACAGAGGATTCATAGGGAGGTTTGAGGCTGCCTTTCTGTGTCTCAAGGTCCTGGCTAGTGATTGTAGGCTAGGTCGAAAAGGTATGTCTTGAGATCTCGCTTGAAGACCTCCGTTGTTTCGGCCCTTCTTAGGCACTCCGGCAGGGTGTTCCAGAGGTTGGGGGCATAGAAAGTAAAAGCTGCCTCTCCGTGTTTCTTGGTCCTGGCTTTTGGAACTGTTAAAAGTTCAGTACTTGAGGATCTGAGTGGTCTGTTGGGCATGTACCTAACATGTCTGAAATGTATTGTGGTGAGTGACTGTGGAGAGATTTATAGACTACTAATAGTATATAGTATTTGAAATACATGTAATTTTTTCCACAAACTAATCAACAGCAGATTACCAAAACGCATCTTTGTGAGAAGTCATGTATGTAAATAGTGTGATGCATGCCTATGCTACACAAACTATATTACTTCGCTGTAATATTAAGTGGCCTAAACCTGTTAGCCCTCTCTCAGTGTGTTAGGAGATACGTTTATTGGACCCTGTCCCCCCTGGGAGAAATGTTTGTGGATAATGGCCATTAAAATCCTATCAACATACTTAACATACACAGACTACCCAACCATCATAGCAAAATTACTCTTAATTTGCATATTTTCAAAAAAACAAAAAAACAACAACTTTTCTTTACATCTATAGAAATTGCACTGGCCTCTGAAAAAAGCAAACTGCTCATTCCACACAAATATCTGTGCCCCTAATTGGCGTGTGTGATACTTCAAATTAGGATTCATGTCAAACATGAACACAGTTTTCCCCCCACCAATTAAAGCTGCATGCTGTAGGTGCTTTGACTGGGGTCAAAATGATCCCAATACATTTTAAAAAAAGCACTAACTGAAACAGAAACAGAAAACAATGCCATTATGTCATTAGGAACATACTGATTGACAAAGTCATGAAAAATTTGAATGATAAATAAGCACCTGTAAAGTAGTCAATTCTCTCTCTCTCACACACACACACACACACACACACACACAAACACACAATTTCTAACCCAGTCATACCATTCCATCAGAAGAGGTCACACTGATTTGAGAAATACGGTGCTGCCCCCATGTCTTACACATCTGCCTTTTGATCCTGCTTTCAGGGACGGGGCGCCCTGACGTGAGCGAGAACACACTGTGACATCATCACATACCTGCCACCATCACATGAAAGTGTTTTCTCCTCTAAAAAAACTGAGGGGCATGCAGAAAGAAGGGGAAACTGAGAGAGTGAGACAGAGAGGTGGGGGTAAGGAAACAGTGACCTCACCATCATGGTGTCCCCGCCTCCCTGTGTTCTGCTCCAGGGTGAACATGACACCTGCTCCTGTAGTCACCGAGGACTCCCCGTCTCCACACACAGATTCAATCAAGTCAAACTTTATTTGTATGGCCAGTTCATACACAGAGGCAACACAATGCGCCACACGTGTAGGGTTTGACCCTGTGTCTCAAGCTCAAGACCTGATTCCCCCAGGGGCATGCTGGACACTGGCAAGAAGATCCTGCTCCAGTCAGGGGTTCAAGGTTCTGCTTGTAAACCCTTGTTTAGGTGAGGTAATCCTCCGAGGTTGTGGTAGTGAGTAGCTGGTGAAACTCACTACCCTAGTATAAAGGATACGGACCCTGCCGATAGGGATGTAGGCCTATCTCTCTAAAGGTACAAAAATAGACAAATTATTTGTCTGGTTTTGGTTGGTATGGAATTTACTGAATTTACTGTGTTTTGTTGAACGTATCTATGTGCTGCTGTGGCATTTTCTCCCATAGAATGTGAGCTCGCAAAATCAGATCGACCAGGGTGGTCTCAAGAGTCTAATTAATCCATGGAAAATAAGATTACCCGAATTTAATAAACTTCCTAAGAGAAGGGTTTCACTGCTAGAAATATTGTGCTGCCCCCATGTGGTCAAAACTAGCCAGTACATCACCTATCACTCAAGCCCCTCCTATCGACTGGTTTACCTGTACTTCTATTTAGCATCAAATCTTTAGACTCTGTTAGACTAGTCCTAATTCTGGAAGTTCATCAACGCCTTTACAGATGACAAAGAATAGGCAAGAAGATAGTTGTCTGCTGGGTTTCTGCCCATGTTGGTCTTGAAGGAAATTAGGTAGCAGATAAAATAGCCGAAAGTGCTATTGGCGTGAAATACAGGTGCAGCTCCAAAAATTTGAATATCGTTAAAAAGTTCAATATTTTTCCGCCCACTAATTTCAGAAAGTCAAACCCATATATTATATAGATTCATTACACATAGCTATAGTTAAATATTTCAAGCCTTTATTTCTTGTAAACAGACTGAAACCATTTAAAGGCTCAGGAAATCTTTGCAGGTGTTTTGAGTTAATTGGCTGATTAGAGTGTGACACCCTGAGTTTCCAATATTGAACTTTTTCACAATATTCAAATTTTCTGAGATACTGAATTTTGGGGTTTCATTAGCTGTAAGCCATAATCATCAAAATTACAAGAAATAAAGGCTTGAAATATTTCACTCTGTGTAATTAATCTATATAACATGAGTTTCACTTTCTGAAATGAGTGACAAAAAATATTGAACTTTTTCACGATAGGCTATTCTCATTATTTTAGCTGCACCTGTAGGCTATGTGCAGGGGCGTCATGCAACCACCCAAAAGGCAAACACCCGAGGGCGTATAGTAGCGCGCGCGAAATTTTAGTGTTTTTTGTGTTTAAAATCAGGACACAGCACACTACCAGTTGCCACTCAAGCGGTGTGAAATTAAACTTGGTAGCGTTCTTTCAAGGATAAAAGTAAGGGAAAACAAATCTCACTTGGCATTGGTCCGAATGATATACTGTATACTGAAGTCTGAAGTAGGTATTGAATCTGATATACTGTATATCCTAATATTTGGAAGACCTGTTCATCAGTTAAGGACAACCTTATGTATGCAAGCAGACCATGAAAACGTGTTTATCTGAGACGAGGCGAGGGGGGGGGCTTCCAGGTTTTTTGAAAGAGGTTATGGTGGCTTTTCGAGGTGGTCTATGACATAATTAAAATAATACATTCAGCTCAGTAGAGAAAATAATCATAGCTCTGCATTGTAAAATGTAATGGTAAACAAACAATAACAGAAATGTAACCCCCTCCCAAATCTGAGGGGGCACGTGCCCCCTCAAGTTCTATAGGCATATGACGCCTCTGGCTATGTGTGATATGATGACAGACCTTGGAGAAACACCACAATCAGAGAATATTGTGCTTTTTCAATTACTTTTGTAAATTTCGTGAGCATCACCTGAAATGTTCCAGCATGCAGCTCCGGAGGTAGAGCAGCCAGCTGGGGATCGCGAGGTGCTCAGTTCGATCCCAGCTCCCGGCAGGGCCAGAGTACCTAGTACTGTCGCTTCACAGCAAGAGGGTCTCCGGGTCTTTCTGTGCGGAGTTTGCATGTTCTCTCCGTGTTTGCAAGGGTTTCCTCCTGAGAGAACCCAGTATGAAAAACATGCAGAAGAACAGATGCTGTGCTTGGACTGGACTTGGTCTGCGGGCGCCATCCCTACTAACACAGTGGGTTGCACATAAGTTGTACTTAGGTAAGTTGCAACGTTACCATCAGGCGATGTTGTGACAACGTCCATCTATGGTCGAAAATAACTTTACCCTCCTAAGTCTAATTAGACTTTACTGCAACGTTGCAGAAACATTGGCAACATGGGTCCCTGCAACGTCATTACATAACGTGAGAGTAACGTTGTATTACAGTCCTATTATGCTAGCAATCGGGCTATCCCGTGACGTCACTGCTTGCTGGTTCACAGTTAAAGTAGGCAGGATTCTTTGCCAAACTGCTCCTGTATTATTATAATTTTTTTTATTTTTAAATTTCGCTTATATCCTTCATATTGTACTGTATGTTGAGGTTAATCACTCATCTTAGAAATGTTATTGATTGTATATTTCCCTGTTTGTTATAAATTGAATGCTTTTTCATTAATTAAAAAAAATTCGACTAATTTTTCGGTGTCGACCAAGATATCATTTTTCAAAAGACGTGTCGAGAAATCCCATTCATTCTCTCGGCATTATGGAACGCTACCACTAGGGGGCGATGAGATTACATTCCCTCCCTATAGATGGGTTCGCCGCCTACGTCACAGCAGAGTGAGCACGCAGCCTTTAGGCAAAAAGGCAAACGAACTCGCCACAGTAGCCAGGAGCTCCGTTTCATGTAGCTAATTATGCCTCAAAGCTGCTGTGCTGTGAACTGTACAAACAGAAAAGGACAAGATGATGGCCTCAGATTCTTCATCATCCCCTCGAGATGTCACCCTTTTCAGAGGAACCACCGAAAGCTGTGGTTTAAAGCCATAAAGAGAGCAGATTGGGGACCAACAAACACTTTTTTGTGTGGTGCGCACTTCATCTCTGGTAAGTTATCTAGTCACCTCAGGTTTTTTTTCTCATCAAATTACATTGATTTGACCGTTGGTTTAGCTATTTATTTGTTTACTTACCGGTAATATACGATTTAAGTAAACAGAAGTAACTCATAACCTGCACGCTAAACTAAGTTCAGGAATTGGAAGCCCAATGATAGCGTTAGCTAATGCTAGCTAGCAAGCTACCTAGTGTTAGCTAGCTAAGTCAAGGCCCGAACTTGGCTAACGTTTAGACAATATTGCAAATACTCCGACAAACTATTGCAAACCTTTTTTCTGTTACTGCTGGCTTTGTGTTCGCCGCGAACATTTGCAGAAACATAAGCGAACGGTCTGATCTGGTAGAATGTGTTAGTTAACGTTACTCTAAAATGGCCGCTGGACATGTGAATTGTTTGTTTGTTTGACTCTGCTGAATTTGAGACTCACATTGGGAGCTCGCTCGTGTCAGGCTTTCTAAGGACATCACGAATCTTAGGCTAATTTTACATAGGCAAAAGTGAAGGCGAAGCCAAGATAATGCTTTATATATTTTCCATTTGTCTGGAAAGTGGGAGACTGAGAACGATGCCACCCACGAGGTAAGCGGGGTACCATGGACAATAACGTTAGCTCGAAACAAAGATGGAGGCAGCTTTGTTTGCCACATTAGTAGTATCGGTGTGTATTGTTGGGAGTTCACGAGTCAAAAACAGGCGTTCCTGTTAAAACTGCGAGTAGTAACGCGTGATTCACGGGCCTTAGACATTTAATCTGTGCACTGCAGTGGCTAATGCCTAAACTAGCTTCATGTTTCCAACACTGATGATTGACCGCCATTGACCGCATCTGTCCTGGGCAGATGCCGGCAGAGAATAAAAAAAAAAAAAGAATATTATAGAATAGTGGCGTGTCACTAATTACTTATCGGCTGTAATGACTTGTTGAATTGTTGTTTTAGTCGCTTCTTCCCCTCTGCCTACTTTCCCATAGGGTCCTTGTGTGTTTATAACCTTAATATTTTTTTGTTTATTGGGCAGACTGTATTGCAGTGTGGAGTTTCTGGGGGAGGACACTGTCGGTTGTCCCAGTATCCTGGCTCTCCAATAGGATGGGGTAAGAACATGTTTGTGTGAACAATGTTTCTGATTGGTGTGCTACTTTTCAATTGTACAGGGAAGCGGGTACTAACATGGTTTCATTCACAGTTGCTGATGTGTTCCTGGCCAATGAACAAAGTCAGCCAACGGATAAAGAGCTGTGTGGAACCTAACCCTGGCTGGGCGCTCCACAGAGTCCGGGTTTTCCCAAAGTCCACAACTGGTACTGTTTGCATTTTAAGCTGTTAAAAAATACTGATGGGGGGGAAAAAGATCATGACTCATTATTCTGAGGAAAAGGGATGGCTGAAATGTATTGATTATGGTACTTTATGCACACAGATCATTACGAAGGTGCCAGGCTCATGGCAAAAGTCTTTGAGCAGCAGTCGTCAATGGACGAGTGCCAAGACGTTTCGAAAGAGACGGCGCAACATGCGCTATCACTCCAGTGACGAAGGTAATATACTTAAGTGCATTCAACAGTCCCAAAAGAGTAGTACTTTTGAAATCGAGCAATCTGAGCTAATATACTGATATTCCACTAGATATTCCAAGCCCAGGACAGCCATTGGTCCCAACAATGCAGGCCAAAGACAGTATGCCAGGTGCCGGAGTTGAAAGGCCTCTGCCGGCTGTCCAGTACATTTCACGTGTGCTGTACAATCCAGGTATGCATGTTTGTGTTGAAATGAAATGTCTATGCCTACGGCACACTGATAGTTGGACTATTTTTTATTTATTTTGAATACCATTTTACTCATCTTGCAGATTTTCCAAGCTTGTCCCATGTGAGCGAGCGGGGCCCAGACCCCAGGTATAGCACCCCAGCCAGACCAGGTAAGAGTGGCATGTACTGCTGTGGTGTTGTGGTGTCTACCTGTCATGTCTTTATTTAGTTTCCCTCCAAATGCCAGAAGCCAACACCATAATGTTTCCTGCTAATCCCTTTAGGTTTTCAGTTAGCTCTGTGATTGGCTTTTTTAGATTGAATACCATTTTACTCATCTTGCAGATTTTCCGAGCTCATCCCCTGTGAGCGAAAACCACATGAGCCCAGGCCTCATGTATAGCACCCCAGCCAGACCAGGTAAGAGTGGCATGTACTGCTGTGGTGTTGTGATGTCTACCTGTTAATGTCTTAATTTATTTTCCTTCAAATGCCAGAAGCCAAAACATGCTGCCAACACCATACAGTTTCCTGCTAATCCCTTTCCTTTATCCCTTTTGTTTTTCAGTTAGGTCTGTGATGCCGTCGCCCAAGAAAACGGCTCCAGCACCATTGACTCCATGTACCCCTCTACCGAATCGATGCTGCTCTGCAGATGCTGGTATGGAACTACTTCATGTTGCATGCAAGGATATATTTTGAGTTTCATTTACTTTTATGTCAATGTACTTATAGCCACATCTGTGTTTATCTAGATTTCCAGAGGTCTGTACATCAGCAGTTCTCAGACTTGCGGGAGCAACTCCGTGAGCTTGCACAGTGTGAGGGAACTGGCCCAGAGCATGCGGCCTGGGGAGTCTGGAGCCCAGGGAGAAGTGCTGGATATACTGGACCCTGCCCAAACGGAGGAGGAGCTGCAGGTCTTTGAGGCCAGGTTGAAGGACCGGGAACATCAGAGGAAGATGGTGAGTGTCTGCAGGGCAGAACTTTGTCTTATTTTTGCAGGGAAGGGTACAGTAAATGACTGTCTTTGTTTTGCAGACACAATACCTAGGTGCCATTGGTGGCAGAGACTTGGCGGACACAGCCGGTGCTGTCAGCTGTTGCCACACATGCGGTGTGGAGCGCCTACAGTGTGCCCGGGAAGAAGGGGAAGAAGCCACTGAAGAGTATGACACTCTTCAATGTTCTAACACGTAAGAAATGGTTCATATTTTTAATATTTTTTAATACATCGTCTTTGTTCCATGACCGATGTGAATTGAAACCATTACCTTTCTTGATAACTTAAAGGTGCAGTTATGGTCTCCATGCCGAAGGCTACGATGGCGGAGGTGGCTGCCCAGCTGCAGGAGGAACATGCCCCTGCTAAATGCAGAAGGGTAAGTGATGTCTTTTTTTTTTGGTTTCTCCTATCCAGTGACAATGCATGGTTCCAAAGATTGTGTACCACTTTTTTGTGCATGTATGTGCGTTGTGTATTTACAGCCATTTCATTATGTCTTTAGGTATCTGCAGAAGTCCGTCTGAGCACAGCCCATCCAAGAACAGTCCATCTGAGCACTCCCCAGCATTCTGATAAGGAAGACTTCCCTTCCTAGCTGCCCCCCAGCCCATCTGACGCCCACCCGCAGCCCATCTGAGCACAGCCCCCCCCCCCAGCCTATCTGAGCACAACCTGTCATTTTTTTTGTAAATAACTTTTTTTTGTAAATAACTGTGTTTTGGTTGTTTTATATCCTTTTTGTTTTTAAAACTTGTTTATCATGTTGCAGGCCAGACATTGTGTGTACTTTTTTAATTAAATAAATTGTTCTTAACTGTTAATGGTGTTGTCATAACTTTTGTACCATAATTTTGCTTGCTGCATTGACTATAGCATTAATAGGCTCTTTGCACAAGCTCCACTACTTCCTGACACTCTACAGGCGTATTTCTTTCCTGTCCTATACTAGTGGATGGAAGTGATTGATCAGGTGTGCACACCGGATTTATCGCAATTGCTATCCAATAGTATAGGACGGTAAAGAAATATGCCTGTAGAGTTTCAGGAAGTAGTGGAGCTTGTGCAAGGAGCTGATTTGTTTTGTAATGCAAATTATAAATGTAGCCAACGGAAGTGTAGACCACGTTGCAGCAACGTAATATTTAAACGTGTATACAACGTTGCAGCCATTTACATCGAAATCATCACGGAAATCACAACGTTGTGTGCACATTGCAGACACGTTGGACCTGCACGTTGCAGCAACTTGTGTGCAGATACCGCGTTTGCGTTGCATGCACGTTTGACGTTGAGTGGACCATACAAAAGTCTAAATCGCACGTTTCTGCAACATTGCTGCAACCTGATTGTGTTAGTAGGGATGAACGATGTCTGCCCGCTGCCCCTGGAGTAGGACAGCGTGGGAGAAATGCAGGGAACAATCCCTACAGGCAGCCCCCGAAGTTGCATGTGAGTGGCGTGTCGCCGCTCACTCTGTGTGCATTGTGTGTGTCACTGTGTGGCTGAATGAAGACCACCCCCACCCCCCTCCTATCTAATAATATATTACAATACCTAATATTGACCACAAGAGGGAGACAATGACTATAATTCATAGTTCTCAGTCACCACTATTGATCATCGCAGGTGAGTGAAGTTTAACTGCACAGACTGTATCAAAACAGAGAGAAAACATTTTGCCACTGTCACTTAAACTCAATTAAAGAAGGATGGGAGACACGATCACCAAGAAGCTTCAAACAACGGTATAATCTAGACAGTGTAAACACACTGATTACAGACCACAGCAGATAGGTGTTTAACACAGAGGAATCATCCCAATATAGCATAGTTGATCTGTGCAGGACAGCTACAACGTTGGTAGCCTGGAACAGCACCTAGGACCTGGCATGGGACAGCACCAGTCTATAGTTACTGGGAGTTGATGGGAGTGTTGATGGGGGTTAACAGCTGGCTAACGAAGATGCCTGCATGGTATCAGAAAGACCTCTCTTATGGCTCTAACTCTTCACAGTGTCAGTCCGTCATAGATCACACACACATAAACACACACACAACCCTATAAGAAACAACCACTATTTAACATTCTTTAAATATGATCCAAAAAGCTGTTTGATTAAGTGAATTAATATTTTGCTTCTCGTTCCGTTCGTAGGAGCCCAACGTCTCCTGTAGCCTACACAGAGCATCACTTCATACTGTATGTGAAAGATTAAAGATTCAATTTATTTGCCATGTAGCCTATATGGTATTATGAATTTGTCTACGGTAATGACGCTGTTGACGCTTGTGCTTCGCGCGTGTAGATCAGTATCAAAGGCGATAGATGTGGGCCTAGTATGTAAACCCACATCCTTTACCTTAAACGAGGTCCGTATAGGCTAGCCCCTACCGTGGTGGTACAACAAATAGCATAGGCCTACGTCTCTCCATTTTTGCACATTCATTTCCTCGTTCAGTTATCAAGGATAGGATGTGTCTACACAGACTATTCTTGGAAAGAGCACCAACTACTGTGATGCAAAGCACGTGATGGAGCACATACAGCGCTATGAGGACCAGCCCATCGCCTCGATCGCTCCGTTGGCGAAACGTGAGTTCAACGGTTTCATTGTAGATAAATATGTCTGTCTTTGTCTAGTCTTTTCTCTCATGTAGCCTAAGTCTCTGCGGTGACGATTTTGTATTTTGTTCAAATTAGAACCGCTGTCTCTCTTGAACTGTTTTAGTTACCAACTCTATACTCAATAATTTAGGTTATCTACTGTATTCTATTTAGCCTATAGGCCTAGCCTATTTCCAAGTTAGAGTAGTCTATATGTCCCCTGGGGTGCCAACATCCATCCACCATTCTTACATCTGTGTGCTAGTTTGTAAAAGCCAGTCAAAAGCCCTTATCATGTTATACTGCATCTTTACATTTATAAAATGTACTGTACTGGCCTATATATCATTCTCCTCAAACATAAACATGTAGGCCTATTTACATATGTACCAATGTCCACCTTTAGAGTAAGGAGTTAAAGCTTGAACGTAAATATGTAGGCTATGTTCTTTCTATTTTTCTTCTTTTTTGTGAGCCAGCTGGCTCATCTGAACACGACTCTCATTCCTGATTCTCAGACCATTCCACCGAGTTCCTCCTCAAACTGTCTATATAGGGGAGGGAGGGAACGCGGAGGAGAGCTGAACAGCCTCATCCCTCTGCCCCTCACAGCTCCTCCACTCCACACAGCCAGGAAACCATGGACGCCTTCAACAAGGCAGGAAGCTAGATTTCCCTGTCAGTGGCTGTGTGTGTGTGTGTGAGAGAGAGAGAGAGAGAGAGAGAGAGAAGCTACAGTTTTACCATATTTGCATCTCTTCCCTGGTACTGTTGACCTAGTGACTGCATATAGATCCGATGGTATAACCACTCGGTGTTGTTATGCTGTTGTGGTGGTGTGGGTGGGGTATTGTCCAGGTTGAAGTCTCCTGATACCTGTATGTGACGTGACTGACTGGCAGTGTGGCTCTTGTCTTCGGTCCCAGCTGGTTTCCACGGCCAGGATGGCCTCAGAGGACGTCTCAGTGGCGGCAGCCGAGAAGAGGGCCAGCTGGGGGGCGTCCAGAGCCATGAGGAGCAACAGGGAGGCTCCTTCCTCAGGGCGGCTACCGTCACAGAGGAGTGACGGAGCTGGTGAGTACTTTTAACTAGCATCTACCCTGAAAGAGCTGGTAGAGTACTATACTATACTATACTATACTATACTATACTATACTATACTATACTATACTATACTATACTATACTATACGATAGCTAACATCTACCCTGACAGAGCTGGTAGAGTACTCCACCAGCTCTGTCAGGGTAGATGTTAGCTATCGTATAGTATAGTATAGTATAGTATAGTATATTACGTACTATACTATACTATACTATACTATACTATACTATACTATACTATACTATACTATACTATACGATAGCTAACATCTACCCTGACAGAGCTGTTATAGTACTCTACCAGCTCTGTCAGGGTAGATGTTAGCTATCGTATAGTATAGTATAGTATAGTATAGTATAGTATAGTATAGTATAGTATAGTACAGTATAGTATAGTATAGTACTATACTATACTATACTATACAATACTGCTGTATACTATACTAAACTATACTATACCTAATATCTACCCTGTCAGAGAGTACTCTACCCTGGTAGAGTACTCTACCAGCTCTGTCAGGGTAGATGTTAGCTATAGTATAGTATAGTATAGTATAGTATAGTATAGTATAGTATAGTATAGTACGTACTATACTATACTATACTATACTATACTATACTATACTATACTATACTGCTGTATACTATACTAAACTATACTATACCTAATATCTACCCTGTCAGAGCTGGTGAATTACAATATAATTCTGCGGTTTTATCAATGATCGTGTACCTCTGAGATATTGAGCATCAAAGTTTACCAAGTTAACCAAGTTGGAGTGTGTTTGTGGAGATGGGACTGTTTTTATACATTTAAAACACCCCCAAAAAGCGCTACATATTGGCAGGTGTGTTAAGAAAGAAAAAAGAAAGAAAGAAAGTGTACTTTTCCTTTCTCTAGCACTGTGACTGCTGGTGTCACTTGTTCAAGGCTTTACTTGACGATGACTGGGATGTACAGTCGGTTCTCTTACTCTGGACAAATGTACTTATTGTAAGTATAATAAAAGTCACTTGGCGTCTGCTAAATGACGTATATGTAAATGTTGTATCTTTTGTTCCCATGTCTGTTAATATAGGAGACAGTAGCCAGGAAAGTGTGAGAGACTGGCTCACCACTGTCAATAAGTGAGTAGCAGTTTCACAAACAATTTCAAAGTTTCACAAAGAAAATCATCACAGATCCATGGATATGAGCTACAGAGCCACTCTGTAAAAAGTATCGAATGCCTAAAGTCTAAATATGGTATTGAGATTGTGCAGCTCTTCGCAGATAGCAAGTTGTATTGATTGAGATGCTATTTCAGTGCTAGTCTCATCAAGAGAGGTGCTGCCTGAGTTTTTCAGGTGATCTACTGTGCGTGTCCAAGTGTGTGGCTCGTGACTGCTCTTGTTGTTGTTGGTGTTGTTGTTGTTGTTGTGTTTGTTGTCTCTGTTGTCTTTATTGTCTCAGGGAGGATGTAAAACCAGAACACAGCAGAGACACTGCAGGTATGACCAGACCAACACAAAACTGCAGGGGATTGACTTAAAAACAGTTGTTTTCACATTTGTCTTTTATCTGTCAGTTATTTAAATATGCTGTTTAGTAGTTCACCTGTGTTCTATGAGGAGTCTTGTCTTATAGGGGTGCTCCAAGATTTTGAACACTACAGTAGAATATTTAAGGGGCACTTCTTCAAAATCTAGGAGTGGCCCTTTAAGTGTGATTACTGTTTTCTATCTTAGCTTAGCCCAAAGGCAGTATTTCTCACCATTCTCATGAAAATTAGGCTTCTAATGATTAAAAGTTCAGTCTCATAACTTTTATTTCATATTTTTTTGAGTTTACATAACTATAATTGAAGATACTATAAGGGTCCATGCTATTGCTGCAATCCTTATTCGATGACACATAGATTACTTTTCTAAAGCTGATGAGTTCACCCATACTTGAAAGAAAATGTTTTTTGAAGTAGTTTAAGAAGACTGTGTAACACCCCCATCCTTCCTCTAGAGCAGACGTCACCATTCTAGGCTGATCAAGTCAAACAACATGCAAACGAGCCCTGTCAAAACCATGGGAACAACAATGTTGTCTTTTAACTGGCCCATAAACCCCCAATAAAGCCCTCAGATGTTCTCACTAGTGATTATGTCATGGGTACAAGGCTGCTTTTGCTCACATATTGCTTACCAATCACTCCTGATGTAAGAGAAGTCCTAAAAATAAAGTCCAGCGCCCTTCAGCCAAGTTCTGGGTAGAGGGTTTGGTGCTCAACAGCAGAGGACAATACCTGTATCAAAAGTTGTTTACCTGGGCATTTCCACTGGACTAGCCAGAATAAAGAAAGCTGGAGCACTCATTCATAGTCTGCACGTTTATTCCAGGTGTGGTGATTAGATGTTGTGAATGAACAGGGACTGCTTCTGTCAGGCTTGTGATACTTAGAACTTTTGTGTAGAACTTTTGAGAAGTAGCCGTTATCTTGTTCTAAAATATTATTGTTCCAATTGGTGTTTGTGTGTGTGTGTGCGTGTGTGTCTGCCTCTTTTCATCAGGACCCCTGAAGAGGAATGCTAGCAGTGAGGATGACTTAGCTTTGGGCGTGGAAGGTAAACATATTTTTGCTCCTGTACTTTTTAGGCGTCATCAGAAGGAGAGCCTCGTGCTACCTCCTCCCAGCAGGCCTAGCTCCTCCCAGCAGGTCTTGCTCCTCCCAGCAGGCCTAGCTCCTCCCAGCATGCCTAGAGGGCCACCTGACATGTCTGGAGGGGGTACAGGATGAGAAAGAGCTGTTTTGAGGGGCCTTGTGTATTTATGCTAGTGGATGAAATATGAATCTCATGGCAAAGCACATGGGAAAGGAAGGAGGCACAGGGAGAGGAGGAGAGGGAGAGAGAGAAAGAGAGAGGGAGAGAGAAAGAGAGAGGGAGAGAGAGAAAGAGAGAGGGGGAGAGAAAGAGAGGGGGAGAGAGAAAGAGAGAGGGGAGAACAAGGGGGAGAGTGGAGAGAATGAGAGAGGGGAGGAGAGAGAATGGGAGAGGGGAGGAGAGGGAGAGAGAACGAGGGAGAGAGGGGGGAGAGGGAAGAGAGAATGAGAGAGAATGGGGGGGGGGGGGCTTTAGACAGAGATGGAAATGTCATAGATACTTGAAGAATCCAGCAAGACCCTAAACACAACTAAGGAACATTAAACACAGCTAAGGAACATGGTCAAGGAACAGAGCTAAGGAACATTGCTAAGGAACATTGCTAAGGAAAACTGCTAAGGAACACTGCTAAGGAACATTTAACATTGCTAAAGGATCATTGCCAGGGAACATTCCTAAGGAACAATGCTAAGGAACATTTAACATTGCTAAAGGAACATTGCTAAGGAACACTGTGCTCATCCTTGGCAGACATGTTTCTTATACAAACAGTGTTGGGCTGTGATCATCAGCAGCCTGCCCTGTCCTCCCACAGCCCCTGCAGGCGCGTGTCTGTGTGTGGGTCTGGGCGTGTGACTGCTTGCAGGATTTCCCAGGCAGATTTGCCTACCGTCCTACAGTAGTTCCTTGGGCTCGCCTTCAGTCAGTTTCTGTGCAGTGTAGAGGAGGAGAGAAGAGGAGTGGATGAGGCAGAGCCGGGAGAAGAAAGACGGGATGTTTTAGTCGGTACGTCCAAGGACATTTGGCCCAAATCATGATGTTTTCAAAGTGGACAGGATAATTAAAAAATGGACTGGACATTCTGAAGACTCTTCTGTTTCTGTCAGTGACTGGGTGGCTAACTAACATTCAAGGATAGTCAAGCTATCTCAACTTGAGCAACAATAGGATAACAAATTCTCTCAACTCTCAATGACTAGCTTAGTCAAATTTTGACAACTCGAAGGACTAGTTTAGTCAAACTTTGACTTTGAACTTGAAGAACTAGCTTAAGCAAAGTTTGATAACTTGACAGACTAGCCTAGTCAAACTTTAACAATGCGATGGACTAGCTTAGTCAAACTGTCAACTCAAAAAACTGGCTTAGTCAAACTCTGATAACTCGAATGACTAGCATTGTCTCTCTGGTTGGATGCGTATGTTCCCTGGTATCCTGCGAGCTTATCCTGATACATCAGAGCGCCTGGCTGTATAAGAGCCAACAACACGGAACTCTCTGGACCGTTGACCGGATCAGAACAGGGAGGAACGGAATGACACACACCACCAGCATCCCCTCAGTCCATGACCCTGAGTTTGTCTGAGGAACTATTCCCAGACTGGGACCAGATAGAAGATACGGTCTGGAAGTGGCGACTCGGCAGTGACAGAGAGAGAGACTGTGTGTAATGAAGTAGAGAGAGCTCTGGACCACTTTGTCCCTGACACCAGGCCAGCAGCTTATGGAGTCACAACCCTGAGCAGAGAGGTAGTGAGGACTGCCAAAAAAGAAATCACCTAGTGAGGGAGAAAGAGAGAGTGCTTGCCTAATATAGCTGGACCGAGCTAGTCTTCAACAGGATGTGCTGAGTTAGCAAAGCACAGATCTCTCTCTCTCCCTCTCTCTCCCTCTCTCTCTCTCTCTCTACATGTCTGTCTTTCATAGCAAATACCTTAAATATTAAGCCTTGTTAGCTTCCAGGTGAACGGTGATAATTCTCTGCCCCCCTCCTCTCTCCAGCTTGTTTATATGGCCGACCCGGAGTGAGAACCGTCCAGGAATTCCTGCGGTAAGAACACCCAGTGTCTACTCTGCTAGAAATAGTACTGCTATAAAACAAAATGCTTTATCCATGGCCTCATTTCATACCTGATAACAACAAGACAGCAAATTGTAGATGTGATTAATCAAATTATTATATTAAACTGTATGGATTACAGAATGCTCTTTGAATATGTTTCGTTTTTGTTTGAGCCTTTGTTCAGATAAGCTTTTTTTATTATTATTTTTTAAATTGCCCTTTTGCTTCATTACAGAAGCACATTAAGTGTGTATTACACACCGGTTTGTGTGGCTTGGCGCACACAAGTTAATAAACGCAGTCGATTGGCAGATGCTGTCATAATGGATTGGCCGGTTGCCGCCCGGGAGCCGGGCCTGACTGTGGATATTTACCATGCAAATAGATCCGCCGTGTCACCTCTCCCTCTCCTGCCCGCCACCCTCAGAGAGCCAGGAGCGACAGGCTGCTGTAGTTTGCATAGAACATAGGAGAGATATGCGATGACAAAGAGTGCTTATGATTGAGACGGGAGGTTGTGCAGCGCCCCGGAGGGCTTGAGAGGAACACAGACAGAGCCATGTGAGTAAGAGCAGGAATCTCTAGAAAGTTTTTTTTTTTTTTTTTGAAGCACTGCCTTCTAATAAAAAGTGTGCTCTCATCAGATTACCGCTTGTAAGAACGGCAGAACCCTCTGAAAAAAAGGCTCCATTTGTTTATTCTATTGTTAATGTACCAACGGTTCCATATAGGGCCCTTTCTGTATAGTGTAGACCGTCTCGATGAGACAGGGAAGGTCAAGAGTGGAGGGTGTGTGAAAGTGCAGTGGATTAGCTTCGAGACATCTGATGTCTGGTTCTGGTCTGGTTCTGGGTTGATCATGGCTTGTTCTGGTGTGATGGTGTTGGTGGTTCCGTTCTGACTGATGGTGTCTGGTTCTGTTCTGAATGTGTCTGGTTCTTTTCCGATGGCATCTGGTTCTGTTCTGATGATGTCTGGTTGATGTCTGGTTCTGTTCTGATGATGTCTGGCCCTGTTCTGATGATGTCTGGTTCTGTTCTGCTGGTGTCTGGCCCTGTTCTGATGATGTCTGGTTGTGTTGGTGGTTCGGTACCGATGTTGTCTGGTTCTGTTCTGCTGGAGTCTGGTCCTGTTTCGATGGCGTCTGGTTCTGTACCCCGCCCCAGGTGTTCCCGGGCCAGCCCCTCACTCAGCAGGTTGAACAGTCTGACCTCAGGAGTCTCCGCCCAGTCTGGAACTCTCAGGTAGGGACACTCATCTGTGACCTCTGAACTCTGTCTGTGTGTGTTTCAGAATCCGTCTGTCTGTTCAAGCATGTCTGTGTGCACTCACATGCCTGTGTGTGTGTGTGTGTGTGTGTGCGTGCGTGCGTGTGACAGCGTGATGGACGTGCTGGACCTGTGGCAGGATGACCCTGAGGAGGTTCTGCTGGACCTGGGCTTTGGCTGCGAGGAGCCCGACCTGCCGGGTCGCATCCCGGCCCGCTTCATCAACCACCAGTCGCGGGCCCGTGGCATCAACATCCAGGTGTTCCTGGAGGCCCAAAAGAACCGTCTGGACATCGAGAACCCAGACGTCAGCAGTGAGTCCCACTAAAGCTAATCGATAGGAGACACTGTGCAATAGGAGAACCTCAGGTAGGATACTGTGATGTGGTGATGTCCTATAATGGGCTTAAAGGGATAGTTCGGAATTTTGGACATAGGGCCTCATTGATCTTATTCACACGGCGGCCATTTCTCTCTTACGTCACGCTGGTGGGAGAATGCGGAAGTATCCATAGACCATATAGTACAAGTTCGTTATAAAAATAACACTTCAAGATTCTAAATAGTCAGAAATAATAGTCAGAATACACTACTGGAATTACAAACTCATGATTACCAGACTCTGATTGTTTTTCACCGCGGTAGTTTTCACGTTATGAAATACATAGGAGCGCATTAGTCATCAGCTCATTCCCGTCCATGTATTTCATAACGTGAAAACTACCACGGTGAAAAACAATCAGAGTCCGGTAATCATGAGTTTGTAATTCCAGTAGTGTATTCTGAATGTTTCTGACTATTTCGAATCTTGAAGTGTTATTTTTATAAAAAACTTGTACTATTAGACTATCGATACGTCTGCATTCTCCCACCCTAAGAGAAGCGAAATGGCCGCCGTGTGAATAAGGTCAATTTACGATCTACCCATTATGCTGTTGATTGATTGAGTGATACTTCACGTTACGTAGGAATGCACGTCGGCACTACATTAGGTACACGTAAAGAGAAAATAGGTCCACACAAATTAAAGGATTCAATGACAGTTTAAAAATTATGTTATAAACACTCAAATTAACCCCGACAGACAGTCCTCTTATTTTATTTGCTTTGGGTGCACTGTGGAGTGTGTAAGTGAGTTTGGTAGTGGATGCTAGCCTGTACCATTGAATTGCGCTAGCATTATTAGCAAGACGTGAATGGCCAAACTAGGGACAGCATGGAAGCAGCTGAAAATGATCTGAATCAATCAACAACATAATGGGTTGTAAGTCGTAAATGAGGTCCTATACAATGTCCAAAATTCCAAACTAACCTTTTAAGTAATTATGACATGATTAGCAGATGTGCTGCCTGCTTGACATGTGAAATGCACTCAAATGTCAAAATGTTCCCTTATCCTCCTCCTCTCTCTCTCTCTCCTCTCCTTCTCTTGTCTCCCTCCTTCCTCCTCTCTCTCTCTCTCTCTCTCCATCTCTCTCCCTCCTCTCTTCTTTCTTTCTCTCCCTCTCTCTCCCTCCCTCTCTCTCCCTCCTCTCTCTCTCCCTCTCCCTCTCTCTCTCCCTCCTTCCCTCTCTCTCTCTCTCTCTCTCTCTCTCTCTCTCTCTGTGGTCAGACCGGTTCAGACAGTTGGAGGTGCTACAGCAGGTGACCACAGCCTTCTCCGCGCTGGTCGGAGCCTCCCCCGGCTCCTCTTTCTCCCCCCAGGGCGGAGCCACGTCTCCGGGGAGGGAGCTCTCTGCCGAGGCCAGGGAGAGGAGGAGGAGGATGGGCATGCTCTTCCGCAAGGCCTCCAGGAAGTCCCTCAGCCAGCCTCAGACCCTGCTGGACCCCACCAGCACCACCACCAGCACCAGCACCACCACCAGCACCACCACCACCACCACCGCCACCACGCCCCCTCAGAGCCCCACAGCCCAGCCCCAGCAGCCGGCCTCGCCCAGCCTGGCCGACAAGCTCGCCCCCCTGAGGAGATCCAGGACGAGCCTCTGCCTATTGCCGCTGGTAGAGGAGCAGCCTACTCTGGGACCCCCGCCTGCCCAGGAAGAAGCATCCAGACCGGGGTCGGGGAAAGAAACTCAGCCTCCCACCTCCAGCGCCGCCGTGACCAGGAAGAGGAGCCCTGGGCCGCCCAGAGAGTCCTTTGAGATGGAAGAGGTGAACTTCTGAAGGATCCAAAAGTCGAAACTGTAGAAAAGTTGTCCGAAGGAATATTTGTTTTGCTGGCATTTTCAGTTAACGATGTGATATCGTTTTACATGAGGGGCATTTGAATGTGTACATGGAAGATATAATACATTTGATTGAAAGAGCAATATTTTTGATTGAGTGTAAAAGTGTTACTGTCTATTTAATGTGCTTGTGTGTTTGTTTGTGTGTGTGTGTGTGTGTGTGTGTGTGTGTGTGTGTGTGTGTGTGTGTATGTGCGCGCGTGCGTGTGTATTCTCAGATCCAGAGTTTTGATGAAGGCAGTGTTGCAGGGAGCTACTCTGGACCAGCAGACCACACAGGTACATGTGTATGGGTGGACAAGTGAAAGCTCTCTACTGTAGTCTAACATAATACTCCACCTGTCTTACTGTCTGCTCTGTTATACACACAGCCTAGACTAATGCCAGCTCTTGCTGGATTTACAGAAACTCAGTGGATATATTTAAACATGATTCATCCTCTTGCTTGGATTGGAAGTACATAGCTATCTCCTGAGAACGTTGTGTACAATTCCTGACAGGTGATCGTCTCAAACAGTAGCCAGAGTGGAAGATGGGGGGTGTTGATAGATGCTGTGATTGGCTGACAGAGGGTGTTGGTAGCTGCTGTGATTGGCCGTCACAGGGATACGTTACCGTCCGTGTTAATAGACTGGAAAATTTGTTCTTGACGAGAGGTGGATACTTGCCTCATGACTTCAGCATTACAGAACAGAACCTGCTCAAACAGACCTCCCACTCTGTAAACAACAGGTCAGGGATCTCTCCCTCTCTTTGTTTGTATGTCTCTCTCTCTCTCTCCCTGTCTCCCTCTCTCTCTGTCTCTCTGACTCCCTCTCTCTCTCTCTCCCTCCCTCTCTCTCTCTTCCTCTCTCTCACACAAACTCTCTCTCTTTATTTCCACACCTCTTCTTGTTTCTTGTGGTTCTCTCCAGCTGTTAATCCTTCTCTACTTATCCTCCATTATCGGGCTGGTCTGTCTGTCTGTCACGTGTCCGGCTGGCGGCGTATCGTCTCTTTCTCTGGCCTGGATCAATCTATTAGGATGGCGAGATGCAAAGTGGCCATTTAGAGGGAGTCATGATTTTCATAAGGATCCCATTACGTAAGAGCTCACAACACAGCAGTCATACTGTGTCACTGACGCAGGAGTAAAATACTCCACTGGGTAGCAGTGCCGTGGTTCTGACCTCTGTAGATGAGTAGGGGCGCAGGGCGACAGTAGGGGTGTGTGAGTAATGTAAGGGAGCCTGAGAGGGACATTATTATGTACATGGCGGTCGCCTCGACCTCTGACCTCCCCTACATCTCTCACCCCTCTGTTTCCCCCTCCTCCATGTGTACCTGTCCCGCCCCCCCCCACCTCCCCCCTACCCTCTCTCCTCCTAGGTGTGTGTGTGATGAGGACCAACAGCTGCCAGTCTGACAGCAGCGGTTTCCTGGAGGAGCCTTTCATCCCCTACCCACACTCCCCACCGGGCCTACCGGGCCCCGGGCCTGAGCTCCTCAAGGTCAGTCGCAGCGCTGGAACGTTGCGTCCCTCTATACGTCGCTCTTCAACCTGTCCGTTATTGTCTGTGAATGGTTTAAAGTCTCCGTACCCGACAACGGGGATGGTTTAGTGATGTTTTCATCGTTGTCACAGGCTCTGTCGGGCGTGTCTGGGGGCAGCTCTGATAGCCAGCTCACCGTGAGAGAGGAGTCCCTGGACCCCACCTCCCCCGAGGCCCTCACTTCTCGTCTCTCCCCCACTTCCTCCTTCTGCTCCCCCCCCTCTCCCATCTCAGCCCCAGCCTCACCCCTAGAGAGACAAGCCTCACCGCTAGAGAGACCAACCTCACCCCTAGAGAGACCAGCCTTACCCCTAGAGAGACCAGCCTCACCCCTAGAGAGACAAGCCTCACCACTAGAGAGACCAGCCTCACCCCTAGAGAGACCAGCCTCACCACTAGAAAGACCAATCTCACCTCTAGAGAGAGCAGCCTTACCCCTAGAGAGACCAATCTCACCCCTAGAGAGACCTGCCTCACCCCTAGAGAGACCAGCCTCACCCCTAGAGAGACCAGCCTCACCCCTAGAGAGACAAGCCTCACCACTAGAGAGACCAACCTCATCCCTCGAGAGACCAGCCTTACCCCTAGAGAGACCAACCTCACCCCTAGAGAGACCAGCCTCACCCCTAGAGAGACCAGCCTCACCGCTAGAGAGACCAACCTCACCCTTAGACAGACCAGCCTCACCCCTAGAGAGACCAGCCTCACCCCTAGAGAGACAAGCCTCACCCCTAGAGAGACCAGCCTCACCCCTAGAGAGACCAGCCTCACCCCTAGAGAGACCAGCCTCACCGCTAGAGAGACCAACCTCACCCTTAGACAGACCAGCCTCACCCCTAGAGAGACCAGCCTCACCCCTAGAGAGACAAGCCTCACCCCTAGAGAGACCAGCCTCACCCCTAGAGAGACCAGCCTCACCCCTAGACAGACCAGTCTCACCCCTAGAGAGACCAGCCTCACCGCTAGAGAGACCAGCCTCACCCCTGGAACGAATGCTCAGCCTCAGCCTCACCTCCCTCCCGTCCTCCCCTCCCCCGGGCGGGGGCGAGAGGGGCACGTCTCCAGGGCTAATGGACCGGAGGACTGCGGGGGAAGACGGCGCTCCTTGTCATAATAACCCGGACGCGGCCGACCCAGACATCAACAAACCCGACAGAGACACAGAGCACTTCTCCCTGGGCTCTGAGGAAAGCCTGCGGAGGGATGCTGTGGAAAATGAGACTGCACAGATGGAGGCCGCCGATCGTTCCGGTTCCGTGTCTGTTGAAGGCTGGCCGCTCTCGGGCCGGGGGGGAAGCGACTGGTCCGTGGCCCCGGGCCTGACGGAGGTCGAGTCTCTTGAGAGCGTGTTCGGCTGCTCCGCGGACGTCGACGGGGCGGTGTGTGAGGAGCCGGGCAAAGCCCCGGACGTGCCTCTCCCCTCTCCGGGGCTAAGGGGGCCGGGTCGCTTTGAGAGCTTCGGGAGGTCCTGGGCCCCAGCCCCAGCCTCAGCCTCAGCCTCACCCCCAGCCCCAGCCGACCCCCAGAGAGCAGCGGTCAGGTCCATCCAGTCGGTGTCGGTCCAGATGCCCTCCTCTCTGTCCTCCAGGACCTGCTCCTCCCGCGTCGCCCCGCCGCGACCTCCCCTCCCCCCCCTCCCCCCCCAGCCTCCG
>NC_140242.1:10543917-10558917 GCF_949987555.1 Borostomias antarcticus
AGACTGCTTCTACATTCCCCTCTCCCTTTCAAGAGAGAGTTGATTGTGTTCAGTATGCAAAGAATATTAAAAAAAGAGAACAAATGTGACAAAGAACATTTCCCACCCCTGAATGGTTGCCGAGTACTAATGTAAACAAAAACGTGCTACTCATTTGAATATGACTAGCTGTGATATGATACTATAATATGAACTTGTTGTTATTTGGTTCCACTAGAAGATGCACCATCTCCTCGATGAACAGACGCTCCTTTACAGCCAGCTCAGGCTCCTGCCACCGGTAGCCCCACCCACGCATAGCCACGCCTCCAGCAGGAACGCGGCCACTCAGTGCTGCCTGCTGCCCTGGCTGCCTCTGACAGAGACGTCAGAGCCACGCCTTTCCTCGCGGGGCACCTGGGACTTGGAGTCCAGACTGCCACTTCCCGGCGCCAACAGCATCGACGAGGGCCTGGACAGCGGCTCTGCCTCCAAGCCAGACAAAATGGACTTTGTCGGCTTCCTGCAGAGAGTAAGACGCCTTCAACCCGTTGTATCAAAACAAAACATGGGCATGGATAACGCTACAATGACAACCTGTTGAGGGAGACATATTGGAATTGAAAGAACATATTTGTTTTCTGTTGTTTTCTCTAGTTGAAGGAGTCTCTGCGTCACTCTGTCAGCACTGACTCACTAGAGTGAGAGGTGGGTAACTAGGCAACACAGTCCCCTCTCTTCACTTAACCCTTTCTTTCTTTTCTTTTCCATCTTTCTTTCTTTCTTTCTTCCATCTTTCTTTCTTTCTTTATTTTCCATCTTTCTTTTTCTTTCTTTCTTTTCCATCTTTCTTTCTTTCTTTCTTTGCCATATTTCTTTCTTTCTTTCTTTTCCATCTTTCTTTCTTTCTTTCTTTCTTTCTTTCTTTCTTTCTTTCTTTCTTTCTTTCTTTCTTTCTTTCTTTCTTTCTTTCTTTCTTTCTTTCTTTCACAACTGTCTTCTCACTGTAGAGTGGTACGGTATCTCAATCAGCAGATCTCAGATGAAGCTAAATTATAACAGTAAAAACAATCAAACAATGTGATCAAATGTTTGGAAAGAATTGGCTTAATGCCTCTGCCTTTTTACTGACTCACTACAGTAAGTCTGGTGTTTTGTTTTTCAGATGTGTGCGTGTTCTCCAGCTGACTGCCTGTCTGGAGACCTACTGCTGTACAGACCATGACTGTAGATAAGATCACTTAATATATGGGTTGGCTTCCGACTTGGCTCTGTGACCAATAAAGAGATTTGTTGTCATTACATCAACCCGTCTCAATAACCTGCCTATTCGGTTTGAATGAAGTACCTGTTATGTGCACAGATTGTTATATAATCATTTCCATTACATAACCTGAAGAGATGGCTGTGTTTACCCCGACAAAGCTTCTATGATCACTTCAATATGTCCGTGTTCATATTATGGCCTCTCTTACAGTGTGAATGTGTGTGTGTGTGTGTGTGTGTGTGTGTGTGTGTGTGTGTGTGTGTGTGTGTGTGAGAGTGTGTGTGTGAGTGAGTGAGTGTGTGTGCGCGCATGTGTGAGTGTGCACTTCAGTCTTTGAGCCATGTGCCTCTCATGATTCCTACTTGACCACTACACACACATGGGACAGGAAAACATATGCTTCACACTCTCTCTCTCTCTCTCTCTCTCTCTCTCACACACACACACACACTCACACACTCACATTCACACACACACACACACACACACACACACACACACACACACACACACACAAAAGTGAATGGGTTCTAAATTGCCCCATGATACACCTCAGCAACGAGTTTCATGAAAAGCAGTGTGGTAATTTGGTTTCAGTGTAAACCTGGTCTAAAGAATGAATGTTTGAGCGGCTCGTGGACCTGCCCTGGGATTCGGATCTGCTTCTAAATGTATTGGTTTGTTAGTTGACCCATGCTACACCCCTCCACTGAGTTTCCTGATAATTGGTATGTTAGTTTTTGCGTAATCCTGCTAACAAACACAAACAAACAAAAAACACTACACTACTCTGAACACTAGAACACACTTATGCTAGACGAGGAGAAAAGAACACTCACCCATCAGACATCAAAAGGATCAGCATCATGGAAACATGAGTGTTTTATTTGTAATGGAAGGAGGACAATAGAGGTTATATAATGATGTCATTCTTCATACTAAAGAAAGTTTTATTTCATAAACGCAATATTGAAAGCAGTGCCTTGTCATAATATATATAATTATGATGTTATGTAAGCTTGCATGGATAGTGTTAAAGGAATCATTGTCACTCCTATTTGGCCACTTTTGACCATATCTGTTATCTATCGTAATGCTTTCGTAATCTGTCACTTTCCTCGTCTCAAAATCTTATTTTCATCCCTTTTTACATTCACTTCCTCATTCTACTTTGTACATAGAATAATGTTTTATTTCTTACTGTTTACACATACTGTATCTTCATCTTTCTATACATACACTTTTCCTGCTTTGTCTCTGCTCTGTCCTCCACCTCCTCCCTCTCCTCCTTCACCTCCTCTCTCTCCTCCTCCTCTCCTCTCCTCCCCCTATCTCTGACGCAGAGCTCCCCTTGTGTCCCGAAGGTAATTGAACCTGTTGTAGTTGGCTAATCAGAGCAGAGGCTGTATTCACACTCATGTTTGAAGAGCGGTCCAACGGACGCGGGGTGAGGGCTTCTGTCACCATGACAACGGACGCTAGCGGAGACGGCGACGGAGGACGCTCCTCCTCCGAGGTACATAATCCTCGTCTGGCACTCTGCCACTCTCTCTCTCCGTCTGTCCCTCTGTCTGACCACAGAACGGCCGAGGTAAGATACTTTCTCTACATCTGTCTCCGTCTGACCCTTTGTGCTTTCATTCTCTGTGGTGTTCTTTGTCTCTCTTCCTCCTCCCTATCTGTCTGTTTGTCTCTGAACACTTCCTCTGTGCAGCCCACTAAACTCTGCTAGCTCTGCTAAACTCACACCACCCTGGCCCGAGTCGTCACTAACTGTAACCGTGTGCAGTTGTCCTCATTTGATGACACAATTAAAGCACTGGACTGGAAGCTTATCATCCATCTCAGTTTGAGGAACTCTTAACATGGAGTTTATATTCTCAAACTTGACGTGTATGATTTCTGTGGTAGATACCCACACCATAAATGTCAGTGGTGATTTTTTGAATTTTCTGAATTCATGGTTAATGTTACTCTGAATAGCAGTCGGAAAGATAAGATGGAGCTACGAATTTGAAAAAATCAATTGTGACTGAAGTTAATATAATTTACTTAATCAGACAATAAAACCTCCAGACAAAGAGAGCAGCTTTGATGAGCTGAGAGATCATGTTGACTCAGGAATAAATAATGGATCTGGACTGTGGGGGAAGAGAGAGGATCAGGGGGGGGTGTCAGTGAGAAAGAGTCTGAGAAAAAAAGAGCTAGACAGAGAGAGAGGAGTGAGACAGGGTGAGAGAGAGAGGGAGGGAGGGAGGGAGGGAGGGGGGGGGGGGTGGGGGGGGTCAGTGAGACTGAGAGTGAGCAGCGTTACCTGATCTCTGAACAGACTGGAGCCTTCAGAGGACATGTGGACAGGCTGTATGAGGGCGCCTCCGGAGACAGCACAACTCAGAGAGCAGATATCCAGCAGGACCACTGGGAGACGGAGCCAGGGAGAGAGAGAGAGAGAGAGAGGACGAGAGAGAGACCATTGTGACAGATGGCAGTATGGCAGCCAAATCTGTATCCTGTCACACATACAATGTTGCTGTGAATTCATGATTGAGTAATAAATGGGCATACATACTAACACTCACGCACGCACACATACACACACACACACACACAACATGCACACACTGTATCTGTATGAAATATGATCTAGTTGATCTAATATGATGTCATCCCAGTGGTATAGTGCATGTTTAATTCATTGTACTGTACCATCAGGTGATATCATTCAGTATGTTTTGTTGCCGTACTGTTGGAAGATATCATACAGTATGTTTTCCGTTGGAGTGCTTTCAGTGATATCGTTCCCTGTACTGTTGTCCTGTTTGTGACATACAGTACCACACCAGCTATAGTGGTTTCACTTCTAATATTCTCTTTGGCCACGATGGTGACCGGAACATTTTTACACAAGAAACCTCTGTAGTAGAGATGTAATGGTATGAAAATGTCATATCTCAATTATAGTGATCAAAATGATCACGGTTATCAGTACTATCACAGTATTATTAAAATGTGCTGGACATACACAAAAACTACTGATACACACACTGAAAACATTCCACCAAGTTGTATATTGAAAACCACAAATAAAATTAGCAGCACTATGCACTTTTCTTTTTTCATGAATATTAAAATAATCTGTCTTGGAGACTGTTGCTAACTTTGTTTGATGCTGGACAGTATTTACAGTGACTTTTTCAAAGATCAGCAATCAAACACTTACAGTACACTTTAATGTCTAATCAAACACTTTAATGATAATTTTATCGCAATAAATGTAATCAAATTTGATTGCAGTTTCTCGTTATACTGGTTATCGTTACATCCCTGCTCTGTAGCCGTTTCATCTTCCCAGCAGTTGTTCCAACGGCGGTGTACTGTGCTGTCTGTAGACTGTGTGGGTGGTAGCCCTGGTTTCCCTGGAGACCAGCGAGGGGCGGAGTCATCGGAGACAGGCGTCCTGGTGGAGGAGGACGAGCAGGAGGACAAGAGGACACCCATGGAGGCGGTGGAGGTGAAGCTCCGCCCCGAGGCGCTCCTCCCGGCGGAGCAGTCGATCGAGCAGCAGAAGAAACCTCGCAGGAAAGACACGCCCGTCCTCAACACCCCGCCCAACATACCAGGTCAGAGGTCAAACTAGCGCAGTACAGTAAAGTCAGGTACAAAATAGCGTAGCATAGCGTGGTGTAGCAAAACAACTGAACATGTAGTTGTTGTTGTAACAGTGCTCTCTCATGTGCTCCAGGTGTGAGGATGATGAAGGGAGAGAACAGAATGATTCATCTGGAGACAGAAGAGACAGATGGACAGAACCAGACACGTTTGCAGTGACAGACCTGCCTTCTTCTGCAGTTGTCCTCAGATATACTGTATGTATACATATTCATTAAACGTAGCATGATGACAACATGACGACAGCATGTCTCTCCTCTTTTATTATTCTCATATAACAGTACATGAAGGAAACAACTAACCATGTCCAGTGTATGTTATTAATACATTATAATGTTCAGACATGGTGTCAGCTGTTTAGACTACAGAGACCGTTAAGGCATAGGGATGCATACAGTTCCCAAACATATTTTACATCACGTAATATCAACATAAACACATACCTAAATATCGACCTAAACAGAGACTACTTTATATCACGTAATATCAACATAAACACATACTTTACATACAGTACTCACATAATATCAACATATTTCTGCATGAAAATACATTTTCATGTGTCAGTTGTTTTATAGTTACACTACTGTTAGCCACCTACAGTATACACTGAGTTACATGGCAGTGTAATTAATTTCCCTACTGATGGAGGAGAGGTGAGGAGGATACACTTTCTTGAAATGTCCAGTGAAGTCATGTCCTCTGAGGTCACTTCCCCCGTCGCAGGGAGATGCCCTGCAGCCTCCTGGCTTTACTCCTGGCATCGATTGGCTGGATCGCTGCCTTCTTCCCTCTGATTGGCCTGCAGGAGTTGGCACAGTAGCTGGGTCTCTTATAGTAGCGAATCAGATTGAAGCCCTCCCCTGGAAGAGAGAAGGTCGACAGGTCGATTTTGACCAATCAGAAAGATTTCGGATGTACAAAAGTACAACATCACAACTAACTCTTTACATGTTATTGCATGATGCTTACTGCGGTGAACTTGTTTGTTTGTGACCAATTGCAGCATGCTACTTAGGGTCACCTTTCATATAGCCCTGGACATGTCCCCATTAGTGAGCACAGTCATCTAGTAAAGTACATTATAGGTAAATTATTTTATTATTCATCCTACTGTCTTATGAAATGATACCGAACCCTGGTTAGTTATTTCTGATACATCTGTTCAAATGATTACACACGTGATCATTAGAAGCCTACAGATACAAGTGATGTATCATTCACACAAAATATTATTAGGATGGTTTGTACATCTGTTACTGATCAAGCGCTCCCCAAAAAAATCTAAACCCACATATATGGTTCTTGGTCTATAGGCCTCCTTCCCTGCTGCGTTCTTAGTACGTGCATGTGAGACATCATAATGAAGACACTGAGTCATGATCTGAGCCCTTTCAGTTCAGATTTATTGTCATAACAGTGCAATAAATAACGTAGCGTCTGGGCGAACAGGACCACGCCACGGCCTTCACAGTTCTCTCTTGGTGTGCGGTAAAATAAAGTTTTCTCCAAAACTCAAAATAAAGGATGGGGATGTGCTGAGACAGGTCTCAGGGACACCCAGAAGCTGTGTCACAGTGAACTATACATCATATGGCTTCAAATACATGGTAAACCTCAAATAATATACAGGAGAAATGTCTTCAAAGCAAAACAAAGATCAACATAAAATCTCCATAATAAAGCAACCCTGAATGTGTGGTGGCGGATGATGAGTGTCACAAAGTCGTTGGTGATTGTTAATGCTTGGTGACACCAGCAGGTGGCGCCGTCGTGTTGTGTAGAACATGCTCCCACAATACTCTATGGCAGGCATTCCCAAACTGTGAGGCTTGCCTCCCCTGGGGTGCCCCAAAGAAATTGGAGGGCGTGGAGGGATGGTTAGGAAAAAAAAAGGAAAAACATGTTTTTTTGCGAGCTGTGAGCCTCCCCCTGCAGGTGTAACGGTGTAAATATAGATCTTAGTGAACTTCACAGAATCTATGTTGTATGAATTTTGGTTCCATTACTGTTTACTGTTGTCTTGGATGGGTGGTGATTGATGTTGCACTTGTTGTTGATGGGGCCATAATTGGCGTTGCACACCTCGAAACTTTCTCATGTGCCGAAAGTCTGAGAAGGGGTAAGCTGGGGTTCTGGGTTCTCCGTGAACAAAAAAGGGTTTAAATTGTGGATTTTGCAATTCATTCATTCACTTATTTGAACAAAAGGAATAAGAATGCTGTTTATAATATCTGCTATTCACATCGCGTTAAATATGTTAATTAGCGTTATAACGTGTGAAATGTCAAACGTTAGCTTACGTTAGCCGTTAACACCTAGTTAGCTGCTAGTTAGCTAGCTAACTGCTCCATTGTATTGTAGGCTGACGTTGTGGATGCCAGTGCGCCCTGTCTGAGAGTGTGACCACATTTATGATCACCCTATATCTGTGTTACAGGTATGTTTTCCTTAATTATTGTTCACCTTAGAAAAAGGGATCTGTCATGTACTATTTTATATTTTATAACTTTATTTTTATTCTTTGAAATTTGTACTTTGTAAATTATACACTATACGATCACAAGTACCTTGCTACTAGTTAGGTAGCCTGTTTAATTTAGTAGCTTACATATTTATTATTTCTCTCATGTGCCGAAAGTCTGAGAAGGGGCTGACGTTGTGGATGCCAGTGCGCCCTGTCTGAGAGTGTGACCACATTTATGATCACCCTATATCTGTGTTACAGAATAAATGCTGATTGCTGACAGACCCAAGATCCCGCCTCCTCTGCACATTTTTATACAGCCAGACAAAGACTGTTTATTTGTATTATTATTGTAACAAGCCGTTCTAAGGCTGTTACACAGGCATGAATGTATTGTGTGAAAACGTCAGAATGTTAACTAGCAACAGGTGCCACCAAGCTAACTTAGCTGTGTAACGTTATGGGCTAGCTAACGCTGCCTTGCAAAATGAACAAATTTGTGAGACCCACTTCACGTCCCGGTTGGACGGGCGCGGGTGTGTCACTGTTTTCAGAGGGGAGGCCCACATTGATGGAGTTTGGGAACCCATGGTCTATGGCATATACTGCTGCCGTCTCCTCTTCTGGCACAGACCAGCTACCTGATGAGAGCTGTGATGAGTCACACCCTAACACACACACGACACACACACACCTTACTGATAGCCGTGATGAGTCACACACACACACACACACACAGACATACGCACACACACACCATACTGATAGCCGTGATGAGTCTCACACACGCACAAACACACACACACACACACACACACACACACACACGTCAGCCTTCCACCAGTGAAATCAACATAAATGGAAGCTTGTCTATGACTCTGTACTACCTCCCTGACCTTTGAGGATGAAGAGAGATTGCTGGTTTGAGGTTTAAATGACAGGAGACGAGTCTCTGAGATCCCATGTCAGCAGACACAGTCCAGAATGCTGTGAGGAGCTGCTGATTACAACGCTGTGCGGGTGTATCCTCAACTGCCCTTTCAAACACTTCTGTCTGTGGCTGCTGCCCACATTATCTACCAAGCAGGTATCAAACCCTGGTTTCCCTCAAGCCCAAGTGTGTACCATTAGACCAATAGAGGTCAGAGACAGGGCGACGCCATCATGACAGCACGGTTCCCAACCACCTCCGCCACAATGGCTAGCATAAATTAATGATGATCTTTAAAAACATGTTCTGATGGAAATGGATTTGATGGACATGAACATTATTTTTAAATATGGACCCAAGCCCTCAGAATGATAATAATAAAATACATCACAATATCATAGGAAGGGATAGTGTCAATGATCACTAAACACTAACGAGCTTCAGCCTGAGGATGGTGCAGTTTAGAGATGCCATTGAAAGCGTGTGCGCTAGCAAGAACAGATATACAGCAGCAACAGCCACGTGACTTTTCTACGTGATTTAAGGCAAATATTCTTGGAAATAAACAACTGAATCAATAGAAATGATGTCCCCTTAGATACTGACATATATAGTTTATTACACACATATATATATACGTATATATGTAATATACTATATATATATTATATATATTTTGTTTAGCTGTATTACCGTGTCTGTTGTTTTATATCTTTGGTCAAGGCAACAGGAATTTCTACACAGTGGACCTGGACTGGAGGCTATTTTGAATGACCTCAAATATGGCCTCAGTCCTTTTCAAACAAGACAATTTCTATAAACGACATCTTTATATTCACTGCGTAGCAACTATGAGTGTGTTTACTGTTTTTTGGGGGGGTCAATTTTTGGTTAATTAGTCTAAAAAATGAAACAACCCTTGTGGGAACAATTGGTAGGATGCCAGTTCCAAATCAATTGTGATTTGTTCAACAATGTTTTTCTAGTAAAAATCTGACACTGAAAATAAAACCAATATTTAACAAATCATTCAGCACTTTGCAGACCTACCTACCTGTCCTCAATCACTCATTCATATAGACCCACCTCCCTGTGCTCAATCACTCATTCATATAGACCTAGCTACCTGTCATTTTCTGACTACAGTAGGGTGTTCTACATCATCATAACTTTACATAAACATTCATAAATAAAATCTCAATTTCATGTACAATAAATACACAAGCTCTAACATACAACTGGTTTTAAAAACCAAGAATCACATCTCACAGAAAAAAAATTAAAGAATTGTGAAATTAATAAAAGCCCACTGATGGAGAATAGATTTACATTTTCATATGTAAATACATTGTGAGCTGCAAATAATTTGGAAACTGACCATGGTAGTACCTGCTTCAAAAAAGAAAAAAAATGGTAGTACCTGCTTCAAAAACCCGATTTAAATTTTTTAAAAGATAAATTGAATCCTGTTCTTCAAAGAATATATATATATATATATATATATATATATATTCTTTATATATATATAAATATATATATATATATATATAAAGAGCAATTTACCTAGATTCACAGAAGAAAAAAAACTGTATGTGCTGTACTGTATGTTAGACTATATAAATCATATGAACTTTCAAATATAACATGTCTGGAAATATATATATATGTATATCTTGTATCTGAGTTATAACACTGGGGAATTTATGTTGTCAGAACAAGAAGCTATCTTAACTTTTACAAAGTTGTACATAAATAATCTAAACATTACAATACTGGTGTATATTTTCTCTATAGGAACACATTTTAGTGATCATATGATTGACCATTTAATATTACACTACATGGGTGATTAGGGGTTATCAAAACGTTTTCAATGTTTTTGATGTGTGCAGTCAGTTAGCGAGAGACAAAGTGCAATCTAGTTAAGCTAAAATGTAACAGCCTATACATAATTTTTTCTATACAATGTACACACGCAATTCAGAAAATGATAAAAATCAATCATAGGTTCTTCAAATGCTGTTTGTGTTGATCCTCACATGGTAAAAAGACAAATGACAAACTTAAACACACCAACACAAAACTCTCTCTCTCACACACTCACACACTCACACACACACACACACGCACACACAAACATAAATAACCACACACATAAACAAACCCACAAACATACACACCACACATATACACACTAACACATAGTGGTCCGAGTCCCATCAGTGGGGGGAGGGGTGCTTGCTCTTCCATCTTCCTCCAGTGCTGTGCAGAGATCAATCAGCCACAGCAACCCCTCCCTGGGGGCCAGCACGACCACCATATGAGCACCCCCCTGGGCTAGGCCTCCATCTGACCTCCCCCACACACACCCCAGTGGATCACCGTAACCCCCAAAGAAAGTCCCCTGAGCCTCAGCTCCTAAAGGGGCCCGGGCCCTGGGGCCCTCAGTCCACAGCCCTCCTACAGGGGCCCTGGGGCCCTCAGTCCACATCCTTCCTACAGGGGCCTTGGGGCCCTCAGTCCACAGCCCTCCTACAGGGGCCCTGGGGCCCTCAGTCCACAGCCCTCCTACAGGGGCCCTGGGGCCCTCAGTCCACATCCTTCCTACAGGGGCCTTGGGGCCCTCAGTCCACAGCCCTCCTATAGGGGCCCTGGGGCCCTCAGTCCACAGCCCTCCTACAGGGGCCCTGGGGCCCTCAGTCCACAGCCTTCCTACAGGGGCCCTGGGGCCCTCAGTCCACAGCCCTCCTACAGGGGCCCTGGGGCCCTCAGTCCACAGCCTTCCTACAGGGGCCCTGGGGCCCTCAGTCCACAGCCCTCCTACAGGGGCCCTCAGTCCACATCCTTCCTACAGGGGCCTTGGGGCCCTCAGTCCACAGCCTTCCTACAGGGGCCCTGGGCCCTGGATCTGGACACCAGGGTAATCAGGCTGCTGTTGGACAGACAGCTCAGTCAACTATAACACGATTGGCTCACGGCCCGGTGTGTTGATGTGAGCTGTCGTCTCTGGGAGGAAAATAAGAAGTAAAAAAAAAAAAAAAGCATGACGAAAAATATAAGATAGGAAACTGAACTCCAGAAGAGAAAGAGAGCCAGTAGAAAAAAAAGATTAAAAATAAAAACAGACTTCATAATCTTAATCTGTGGCTCCTGGGAACTGAAGTCTTTGCTGAGAGTGTGTGTGTGTGTGTGTGTGGAGGGGGGAGGAAGAGGGTCTGTTAGTTTGCATCAGACGTGGGAGCAGCAGCAGCTGCCACCGCGGTCGCTGCTGACGACGCCGCTGGGGCGTCGCCATGGTTACTCCCGTCTTCCTCCTGGGAGTCTGAGAGAGAAGGAGAAGAGGATTAAACGTGAAGCCCCTCCCCCGTTCGCACCAGACAGAGAACTGATATAGAGGAAGGGACGGAGAGGAGGACAGAGGAGAGGACATTTGGCACATGTAAAGTGTGGTGGGTAGATAGGATGCTCCTCGTCTGGCCTTGATGCTGTGAGGTACGGTCACAAGCCTCAACAACACAGTTCACTCACACCTGACTGTTATCTCTGTTATCTCTTCACCTGCTCTACACCCGTAACAAGAGGAACATCTGTGTGGTGACAGTCGTTTTGGGAGTGGTTGCTGTCTGATTTAACTCAGAGGCATGATTCTGTAGACTGATGTAGCTAGAGCTTATGATTAAAGATGTGGTGATAACTGACCCCATGGAGAAACAATATGAGTAAAAATAACAGCGTTCTGTCACCATGGCTGACCCTGGGTCAGCTCCTCAGGGCAGAGAGCGCAGAACAGCAGTGTGTGTGTGTGTGTGTGTGTGTGTGTGTGTATGTGTGTGCCTGCGTGCATGTGTGTGAATCTATATGAGAGAATGGCTCAGTTTGCTGTGGAGAATTTACATAACAATGGTTTCAAGGCAAAGCTAAAATAAAATAAAATATTGTATGCATTTAAGTGTATGTGTGTGTGTGTGTGTGTGTGTGTGTGTGTGTGTGTGTGTGTGTGTGTGTGTGTGCGTATGTGTGGGTGTGTGTTGTGTGTGTAAGAGCACACTGACAACACTCAGGATACAGAAGAAGACCGCTGATAACTACCCTTGAGAAACAGCCTGTCACCATAGTAACATGAATAAATGACAGTAGGAAAAAGAAAGGGTTGAGGAGGAGAGGGGAGGAGAAGGGAGGAGAGGAGAATACGGGAGAGGAGAGGACAAGAGAACAGAGGAGAATATAAGAGAAGAACAGGAGAGGCTGCTTTTGTGAGGGGAGAGTTGGCGAGGCATAGCTGATGAGTGTTCTGGCCTTGGAGACATCAACACACGTTTCCACAGTCAATATCGCAATGAAGAAGGTGAAGTTGTCCTGAACATTCATGGTTTGTTCCACAAAATGGCTTAAAGGGATAGTTCGGAACCTTGTACATATGGCCTAATTTTCGACTTATTCAACGATAATTTAACTTAAAAATTATGGTATAAACTGTCAAATTAACCCCGACATACACTTTGGTAGTGGATGCTAGTCTGTACCATTGCACTGAGCTAGCATTAGCGGGACGGGAACGAAGGGCTGCATGGAAGCGGCTGAAAATGATCTGAATCAATCAACAACATAATGGGTAAGTCAAAAATGAGGCCTTATGTCCGTACTATCCCTTTAATGGTCTACCTGCAACTGGTTAAAATGTTTATATTTTCATGCAATCATTGCGTATTTTGCAATGACAAAGAATAAAGCAACTACAGTACACCAACTGACAAATGGCCAGTGGACAGGCGTAGCTAACTCCCAGCCAGCCTTGGAAGAGTGCAGGAGGGGCGCGGGGATGGGTGGGGGATGGGTAACTTAAAGACGGTAGTTTTACCATCAGACGTCTCTCTCTCACTGTCATCGTCTGAGTCTGCCTCAGAGTCAGTCACAGGTGAGTCTAGCTCCTCCCCTGGCAGGAGGACCAAACAGCTGTTATCAAACACCAAACTCCTGGCCCAGTGCCAGGCGCCGCACTCGGCACCATAGGAATCATCTTATTAGTTTCCCTCATTTAGACAGGTAAGCCACTGGGAAAACATTGCATTATTTTTTACAACAATGACCTGGCACTACTGTAACACTACTGTAACGGTACTGTAACACTACTGTAACAATAAAGTAACAATACTGTAATACTTATGATACTGTAATATTACTCCAGTATTACAACATGTCCATCGTATCAGCAGGTAAGATCTTATTTGGCACAGTGATTGGCTGCGTAGATTCAGAGGGCATCCGACCCCCATCCATGGTGTTGGAAGAACCCTAACCCACCCCACAGAAGCCCCCAGGACATCCCACACCCAAGACCTGGCGTCAAACACACCCTTCATCTTAGTGTACACAGGCTTATCTCAGCTTATCTCAGACAGAAATAACATGAATGACTTCAAAAATAAGTTAATAATGATAAGCTCTAGAGTGTTGAAGAAGGGATGCCATTATTGGTTTATTATATTATTATTATTATTATTAACACTAATAATAACAATAATACCACTAATAATAATAATGACAACAATAATAATAATAATGTTTATTATTATAATTATACTACTACTAATAATAATATTACTTATTATTATTATTATTATTATTATTGGTTAATTAATAATCATTCATTTTCTCTCCAGTAATTTACTCATTACCAACACACACCAGGTGAGGGTGCTCATTCACAAGAAAACACACCAGGTGACGGCAGACATCCACTTCTGTTATCGGTGTAAATTATCAGGACCCTCAAACCCCAGTGAATGCTGTCACACCATACAGTTTTCTTGATCCAATGGCTGTATGCACACAAAGCTTAGTTCCCCCCAAAACCTACAGTTAAGCCTATTATCACATTTAGCCTACAACTGAGAGTCTTTGAACATACTGACGCCCTGCAGTTACACATTTCCCTGTGTTGTGCAGCCCAGCGGGGGTGGAGCGGAGGGCTACGTACCGGTTTGAACCTGCTCACTGTGCTCTGGGCTGCTTGTCCCCGGCTCCTTGGGGCTGGCCCCGGCCTGGGGGGTTCCCGGGGCAGACGTGGGCCCCGCGCCCCCCCCCGGATCCTTGTTGCCCTCCTCCTCTTTAGGCTGCTCCTCTGCCACCTCCTTCTTGGCCTCCTCCGCCTGACTGCCACCCTTCTCCTCCCCGTCTGCCTTGCTGTCCTCCGCACGCTCCTCCTCTGTTCCTGTCTCCTCCGCCGTGTCTGTTGTTCCCGGTTCTTTTCCCTCCTCCTCCTCCTCCTCCTTCTGCGCCTCCTCCCCCTTCTCCTCTGCCTCTCTCCTGACTTTCTCCTCCAGGTCTAGAAGAAGAGAACAACATCCTCTTCTATCATAAACATCCTTCGTATAAGCTGTGTAAACAGTCTTCATCTACGGTCGACCTCTCCTCTCTGAGTGCACGTGGACAGGGTTTCTGTTGAGCAAGATGTTGACTCATGGACAGTACAATAGAAACAGAATGTTTCTATTCTATTGTATATGCTGTCTCTAGTATATGCTGTCTCTAGTATGCTGTCTCTAATATATGCTGTCTCTAGTATGCTGTCTCTAGTATGCTGTCTGTAGTATATGCTGTCCCTAGTATGCTGTCTCTAGTATATGCTGTCTCTAGTATGCTGTCCCTAGTATGCTGTCTCTAGTATATGCTGTCTCTAGTATATGC